>NC_134082.1:63518465-63818465 GCF_000715075.1 Nicotiana tabacum | reverse complement strand
GGTTGAGGTCCCGGAGGTCTCGGGATGAATTCGGATGGTTGACGGAAAGATTTTTTGAATTTAAGTTGCAGCTTCAGCTGCTGGTTCTGTCATAACCGCACCTGCGGTTTGGGTTCCGCAGGTGCGGTGCCGCAGAAGCGGCTTAGTGGCCGCAGAAGCGGAAATTGGGGACTTTTTCAGGAACCGCAGAAGCGGTGGTATTTTCGCAGAAGCGGTACCGCATCTGCGGATTGGGAGTCGCAGATGCGAAAATTGGCCATTTAGTGAAATGTCGCAGATGCGACATTAGTTCCACAGAAGCGGGACCGCAGATGCGGAAACAGCTGGGCAGAAATATGAAATTTTGAGGGTTTAGTTTCAAAAGTTGGAAATTCGATTTGGAGCGGGAGAGGGCGATTTTGAGAGGAAATTGAAGAGGAGATCATTGGGTAATTATTCTTTAACCCTTTCTAGTTATATTCCATCAATCTATAGTTAGTTTCATCATTTAATTTCAGATTGGAGATGAAAATTGGGGAAAAATTAGAAGAAAGTTCTTAGACCTAGAATTCAACTTTTGATTAGGAATTTGACCTTAGATTTGGATAATTTTGGTATGCATGGACCTCTGAGAGCGTGGGAATTCTGAAAATATAAATTTTACCCGATTTCGAGATGTGGGCCCGTGGGCATTTTGGTCAGTTTACATATTGCGTATTAGCTTAGAATTTAATTGTAGAATCAGTTACTTGAATTGTTATTTACATTATGCAATTGAATTGATTAGATTTGGGTCATTTAGAGTCGAGTACTCGTGGAAAGAGCGTGGTTTCAGGTTGATTTTTGAGCGGGTTCAAGGTAAGAGGCTTATCTAACCTTGTGTGGGGGACCTTCCCCTTAGGATATGATATATTTGATAATTGAAATGCCTTGTACATGAGGTGACGAGCGTGTACTTGAGCTAATTGTTGAAAATCCGGTTTTTTCTTAAGTATTTCTATTGAGTTCTTTTTCCTGTTTTATTCTGCTTGTGAATTTAGCATGTTGCTAGTTTAGAAAAGCATGTTTAGTTGACTTAATTGCCTATTTGCTTAAACTGCCTTAATTGCATTACATGAAGCTTGTTAGGCTAGAATTAACTGTTTACTTGGTACGAAATTTAGTTTAATTGGGTATTCTTGTGTTGCTGCTGTGTGTTTTTACTTTGGGACTACGGGACGGCATCCCGAGAAATCCCCTGTACGTATTTATGATCTGAACTGAGGTGAAGGATACCAAGAGATCCCTGGCACGTATATTGAGGATACCAAGAGATCCTCGGGATACCGAAAGATCCCTAGCATATATTGAGGATACCAAGAGATCCCTAGAATATATTGATGATACCAAAAGATCCCTAGCATATATTTAGGATACCGAGAGATCCCTAGCACATATTGAGGATACCAAGAGATCCCTAGCATATATTAAGGATACTAAGAGATCCTCGGGATACCAAGAGATCCCTAGCATATATTGAGGATACCAAGAGATCCTCAGTTATCATCCTTGTTATGAGTGGTACTTCCTTGTGGTTTGCCTTCATCTCTCTTTCTGTTATTGTACTCTTATTATCCTGTATAGATTCTTACTGTAGATTCTCAATTGCACTGCTTATCTTATCCTATCATCTTTATATTTTATTTAACCTCAGTAGGGCCCTGACCCTCCTCGTCACTATCCAACCGAGGTTAGGCTTGGCACTTGCTGAGTACCACTGTGGTGTACTCATGCTTCTTCTGTGCATTTTTTCATGTGCAGATCCAAGTACCGATACTCAGGCCTATCATCCTTGAGGAGGCAACTGCTCTAAAGACTTCGAGGTATATATGTCGCGTCCGAAGACCGAGAAGACCCTTTCTATTCCTACTTTTAGTATTTAGCCCTTATGTACTTTTCCATTCTTATTAGACATTCCGGAGTTAGAGTTATGTAGTATTGATATTATCTTGTGATTCGAAGGTTTCCGGGTCTTGGATTTTTGTTTTGGTATTGAGAGTTGAATACGGTGTATGCCGAGTGGCACATTTAAACACTGTTATTACTTTATTACTATTTAAATTTGTTTTACTATCCGTAAATTTTGGTTTTCTTTCGCAATTTAGGCTTACCTAGTCATAGAGACTAGGTGCCATCATGATGGTTCACGGAGGGAGAACCGGGGTCATGACAGTTCAATTACCAAATTAACCAATAGAAATCATCACATAAGGCATGAACAATGCAAATCGGAATCACATTAATTACAGTATAAGACTCACGGGCATGCTTGACACCAACGTATAGATACTCGTCACCATGCCTATATGTTGTACTCAACAATTAACACATAGCAAATACGACACAACTCTTAATCCCTCAAGCTAAGGTTAGACCAAACACTTACCTCGATGCCACAAACACAATTCAAGCCTCAACTATCGCTTTACCTCTTGGTTCCACCACCAATTCACTCATATCTGCAACAAGTTACTTAACTATATCAATAAATGCTACATGAATCAATTCCAATGTATGAAAATAGATTTTTTAAAGTTTTTCCCAAAAAGTCAAAAATCGACCCTGGGCCCACATGGTCAAAACCCGAGGTTTGAACCAAAACTCGATTACCCATTCACCCACGAACCCAAATATATAATTTGTTTTGAAATCGGACCTCAAATCGAGGTCCAAATCCCCAAAATTTGAAAAATCTAAGTTTTACCCAAAACACCCAATTTCCACAATGAAAACCCTTGATTTTGAGTTGAAATTATGTGAAAAGATGTTGAAGATTTAAGAAAACGAGTTAGAAATGATTTACATTCGATTTGGAGAAGATCTTTTCTTTGGAAAATCGCCCAAGAGAGTTTATATTTTTGAAAGAGTTTGAAAAATGAAAGATTTTCGGGTAAATTATTAACTTGCAGGTCGTATATGTCGCAATTGCGAACCCCTTCAAAACCTACTAACCTCGCATTTGCGAATAGGGGTTCGCATTTGCGAACAGGGGTTCGCATTTGCGAACCCTGAGGATTCCGGTCCTCTTCGCATTTGCGATGCTGCTGTCGCATTTGCGATATCGCATTTGCGACCAAGGCAGCCTAGGCCATAATTCGCATTTGCGACACATTGTTCGTATTTGCGAAGCCTACAGGCCTGCAACATACCAGCAATTTCCTAAATTCAATTCCACTCCGCGGCCTATCAAAACTCACATTCGAGCCATCGAGGCTCCAAACCAAACATGCACACCAACCTAAAAACATCATACGAATTTGCTTGTGCAATCAAATCATCAAAATAACATCAACAACTATGGATTTCGCATCAAAATCATGAAAATCTCAAGAACTTTCAAAGTTTCAAATTTCACAACTAAGGTTCTGAATCACGTCATATGGCCTCTGTTTCTTACCAAATTTTACAGGCTCGACTTAAATCACATGTAAGACTTGTACCGGGTTCCGGAACTAAAATACGGGCCCAATACCATCAAATTCAAACATATTTTATTTCCAAAAACTCATATATATTCCAGAAAATAATTTTCTTTAAAAATTTATTTCTCGGGCTTGGGACCTCGGAATTCGATTCCGGGCATACGCCCAAATCCTATATTTTCCTACGGACCCTCCAGGACCGTCAAATCGCAGGCCCGGCTCCGTTTACCCAAAATGTTGACTGAAGTCAACCTAAATTCATTTTAAAAGCAAAATTCATCATTTTTCACAGATTTTCACATAATGACTTTTTAGATACATGCCCGGACTGCACATTGAAATTGAGGTAAGGCAAAAGGGAGATTTTAAGGCCTCGGAACACAGAATTTAGTTCTAAAACAAGTGATGACCTTTTGGGTCATCACATTCTCCACCTCTAAAACAACCGTTCATCCTCAAATGGACATAATAAGGAAGTACCTAAGTCGGAGAAATGATGGGGATAATGCCTTCGCATATCGGACTCGGACTCCCAGGTTGCTGCTTCAACAGGCGGACCTCTCCACTGAACACGAACAGAAGGGAAACTCTTCGATCTCAACTAACGAACATGTCGGTCTAGAATAGCTGCCGGCTCCTCCTCATAGGACAAGTCTTTGTCCATCTGGATAGTGCTGAAAATCTAACATGTGGGATGGATCATCGTGGTACTTTCGAAGCATGGACACATGAAACAATGGATGCATGGCTGATAAGCTCGGCGGCAACGCAAATCTGTAAGCCACCTCTCCTACTCAATCAAGAATCTCAAATAGGCCAATGAATCTAGGGCTAAGTTGTCCCCTTTTCCCAAATCTCATCACACCCTTCATAGGTGACACCCGAAGCAACACCCACTCACTGACCATGAATGCCAGATGACGAACCTTACGATCGGCATAACTCTTTTGCCTGGGCTGAGCTATACGAAGCCTATCCTTAATAATCTTGACCTTGTCCAAGGCATCCTGTACTAGATCTGTAGCCAACAACCGAGCCTCTCCTGGCTCAAACCATCCAACCGGCGATCGATATCACCTACCATATAAAACCTCATAAGTAGCCATCTGGATACTCGACTGGTAGTTATTGTTGTAGGCAAACTCCGCTAAAGGTAAGAACTGATCCCATGAACCTCCAAAGTCAATGACACAAGCTCGGAGCATAACCTCCAAAATCTGAATAGTACGCTCAGACTACCCGTGCGTCTGAGGATGAAATGATGTGCTTAACTCAACCCGTATGCCCAACTCCCGCTGAACTGCTCTCCAGAAATATGAGGTAAACTGCGTACCTCGGTCCGAAATGATAGACACGGGCACACTATGAAGACGCACAATCTCCCGAATATAGATCTCAGCTAACCTCTCGGAAGAATAGGAGACCGCCACAGGAATAAAATGTGTTGACTTGGTCAGCCTATCAATAATAACCCACACTGCATCGAACTTCCTCTGAGTCCGTGGGAGTCCAACAACGAAGTTGATAGTGATACGCTCCCACTTCCACTCAAGAATCTCAATCTTCTGGAAGACACCTCCAGGCCTCTAATGCTCGTACTTTACCTGTTGACAATTCAAACACCAAGCCACATATGCAACAATATCATTCTTCATCCTCCTCCACCAATAATGTTGTCGTAAATCCTGATACATCTTAGCGGCGCCCGGATGAATAGAGTACCGGGAACTATGGGCCTCCTCTAAAATGAACTCTCGAAGTCCATCCACATTAGGCACATAAACTTGACCCTACAGCCTCAAAACTCCATCATCTCCTAATGTAACCTGCTTGGCACCACTGTGCTGCACCGTGTGCATAAGGACACACAAATGAGGATCATCATACTATCGAGCTCGGATACGCTCCAATAAAGAAGAACGAGCAACTCAGCAAGCTAACACACGGCTGGGCTCAGAAACTCCAAACTTACGAGCTGATTGGCTAAAGCCTGAATATCCAAAGCAAGCGGTCTCTCATCGACCGAAATATACACAAGACTGCCCATACTAACTGACTTTCACTCAAAGCATCGGCCACTACATTGCCCTTCCCCAGATGATATAAGATGGTGTATCATAGTTTTTCAATAGCTCCAACCACCTTCTTTGCCTCAATTTTAGCTCCTTCTGCTTGAACAAGTATTGCAAACTCTTGTGATCCGTGAACACCTCACATGACACGCCATACAGATAATGCCTCCAAATCTTCAATGCGTGAACAATAACTGCTAACTGCAAATCATAAACTGGATAATTCTTCTCATGAATCTTCAACTGACGCGAAGCATATGCAATAACCTTGCCATCATGCATCAACACCGCACCAAGTCTAATACGAGATGCATCACAATAAACTGTATATGGCCCTGAACATGTGGATAAAACCAACACTGGCACCGTAGTCAAAGCTGTCTTGAGCTTCTAAAAGCTCGCCTCACACTCATCCGACCACCTGAACTGGGCCCCCTTCTGGTTCAACCTGGTCATCAGGGTTGCAATAGATGAAAACCCCTCCACAAACCTATGATAATAGCAGGCCAAACCCAAGAAACTCCGGATCTCTATAGTTGATGCGGGTCTAGGCCAGTTCTTGACTGCCTCTATCTTCTTCGGATCTACCTGAATACCCTTTGTTGATATAACATGACCCAAGAATGCAACAAAACTCAACCAGAACTCACACTTCGAAAACTTAGCATACAACTGACTATCTCTCAAAGTCTGAAGAACCACTTTCAGATGCCGCTCATGCTCCTCCCAGCTGCGGGAATAAATCAAAATATCATCAATGAAGGCTATCATGAACAAATCCAAGTAAGGCTTGAACACTCGGTTCATCAAATCCATAAAAGCTGCTGGGGCATTTTTCAACCCGAATGACATCACTAAGAATTCATAATGTCGGTACCGAGTGCGGAAAGCTATCTTAGAAACATCAGATGCCCTAATCCTCAGCTGATGGTAGCCCGATCTTAGGTCAATCTTTGAAAATACCTTGGCACCCTGAAGCTGATCAAACAAGTCATCAATTCTCGGCAATGGATACTTATTCTTAATTGTAACCTTGTTCAACTGCCAGTAATCTATACACAACCTCATCGATCCATCCTTCTTCTTAACAAACATTACCGGCGCACCCCAAGGTGAGACACTAGGCCTAATGAAGCCTTTATCAAGCAAGTCTTGCAACTACTCTTTCAATTCTTTCAACTCAGGCGGGGCCATACGATACGGCGGAATAGAAATGGGCTGAGTGCCCGGAGTCAAATCAATGCAGAAGTAAATATCCCTGTCGAGTGGCATACCCGGCAGGCCTGAAAGAAATACCTCAGGAAACTCACGAACAATAGGCATAAAATCCATAGAAGGAACCTCAGCACTAGAATCACGAACATATGCCAAATAGGCCAAACACCCCTTCTCGACCATACACCGAGCCTTCATATATGAGATGACACTATGGTAGAATGACCAAGAGTCCCTCTCCACCCTAATGAGGCAAACCCAGAAAGGCTAAGGTCTCTGTCTTAGCATGACAGTCCAAGATAGTGTGGTAAGGTGATAATCAGTTCATCCCCAAGATGAAATCAAAATCAACCATATCCAAAAGTAACAAATCTACACGAGTCTCAAGACCCCCAATCACAACTATACATGAACGATGGACACGACCTGCCATAATTTAATCACCCACTGGTGTAGACACATATGCAGGAGCACTCAAAGAATCACTAGGCATGACCAGATACGATGCAAAATAAGATGACATATAGGAGTACGTAGATCTTGGATCAAATAGAACAGAAGCATCTCTACTACAAACCAGAACAGTACCCGATGATAACTACACCGAAAGCCTCAGCCTCGAGCCTGGCTAGAAGAGCATAACATCGGGGTTGGGCCCCACCACTCTGAACTACATCTCTGGGATGGCCTGCTACTTGCTGACCTCCACCTCTGGCAACTTGACCTCTACCTTTAATACCTCTACCTCCACCTCTAGCACCTCTACCTCTACCTCTAGCTGGCTGAGCGGGCTGAACGAGTCCTTCAATGAACCTCATCACTTTCTATCTCTCTCATTAGGAAGTATAATAAGAGCATGACGGGCCAAATCAATAAACCTGGTCTCGTACTGAGTAACAGTCATAGAACCCTGCTAGAGACGCTCAAATTTCCTCCAATAGATCTCCCTCTAAGTGACAGGAAGAAACTTCTCCAGAAATAGCTGAGAAAACTGATCCCAAGTCAAAGCTAGTGACCTAACTGGTTTATCTAAACAATAATCTCTCCACCAAGTCTTGGCGGATCCAAATAAGCGAAAAGTTGCAAAGTCCACCCCATTGGTCTCCACTATCCCCATGTTCTTGAGAACCTCATGACAACCGTCTTAATAATCTTGGGGATCCTCAGAAGATTCACCGTTGTAAGTGGTAGTGAAGAGCTTGATGAAACATATCCAACCTCTATAAAGCCTCCGAAGATGTAGCTAATCTATCACCGGTCTGTGCTGCTGCTCGACTGAAGAAGCGGTACGTGACATTGCCATTCGCAAAAGGACAAGAGTAGAGGTTTCAGTTTATCATTATGAGAATAAAATCGCACGACAGAGAAGAATAGAAGTGAAATTTTTCCTAAATATATAGCCTCTGGGGGATAAATACAGACGTCTCCATACTGATCCCTCAGACTCTACTAAGCTTGTCCGTGAATTGTAAGACCTAAGTAACTCAGAGCTCTTATACCAACTTGTCACGACCTGGATTTTCCCACTTTCGGGAGTCGTGATGGCGCCTACTAGTGAAAGCTAGGCAAGCCAACCATTTGAATTATTTAACTTTTTCTTATTTTAATCCTTTAGCAATGAAGAACTAACCTTATATAAACAGCGGAATTTAATAAGCGGAAGAACAAAGTATAACCATTTAAATATTACCAATACAATTCCTTAAACATAGACTACCCAGAACTGGTGTCACAATTTCACAGAATGTCTAGGAATACTGCAAAAAAAAGGTCTGAAAGATTAATACAACGTTGTTTCTGGAAATACATGAAAGAAACAGAATGAAAAGATAGAAGGAGATGCCAGGGCCTGCGGACGCTAGTAGTACTACCTCGGGCTGCATGTTGGACTGAAGGCAACAACCTCACAGTTGTCCAAAGGCTGCAGCACTAGGATCTGCACACAGTGCAGAGTGTAGTATCAGCACAACCGACCCTATGTGATGGTAAGTGCCTAGCCTAACCTTGGCGAAGTAGTGACGAGGCTAGGACATCATAACTCATAACTCAATTATCTGCAGGAATCAGGAAAATCAATGACAAGTGCACGGCATCACCCTTCGTGCTTTTACTCTCGTCCTCACCATAAGAATCAATATAATAAGCATGTCATCACCCTTTGTGCTTTTACCTCACATAATCTTGGCACGGAATGATCCTTCATGCATTATCACTCATATAAAGGCACGAAATGGTACATCGTGCGGCACGACATCACCCTTCGTGCATTAACACTCTCTCACAAATATTATGCACGGCATCACCCTTCGTACTTTAACACTCTCTCTTACCCAAACAACAATCACAAAGCAATAAGGGCAAGGGAATCAACAAAATCTTGATAAAATCCCGTCAAGGGAACAATAGTAGAACAATCATATCCCGGCAAGGGAAACAATATCAAAAGCAATAACATCCCGACAAGGAGATAACATTAAAAACAACAATATCCCGGCAAGGGAGACAATATCATAATCCTCTTCTCTTTTCACGTTTACTTCACAACTCAATTCACAATCTAAGCCAATGCTCTATAATGTTCAATTTCCAATAATACTTCCACAAATCATCTTACAACTTGAGTCAATGCTCTTCAATGTTCAATTACCAATATTACATTCACAAGCCTTGTTCAACAATAGAAATCATCACATAAGGCATGAACAATACAAATCGGAATCACATTAATCACAATATAAGACTCATGGGCATGCTTGACACCAACGTATAGATACTTGTCACCATGCCTATACGTCATACTCAATAATTAACACATAGCACATAAGACATAACTCTTAATCCCTCAAGCTAAGGTTAGACCAAACACTTACCTCGATGCCACGAACACAATTCAAGCCTCAACTATCACTTTACCTTTTGGTTCCACCACCAATTCGCTCGTATCTAGCCACAAGTTACTTAACTATATCAATAAATGCTACATGAATCAATTCCAATGCATGAAAATAGATTTTCTAAAGTTTTTTCCCAAAAAGTCAAAAATCGACCCCGGGCCCGTATGGTCAAAACCCAAGGTTCGAACCAAAACCCGATTACCCATTCACCCAAGAACCCAAATATATAATTTGTTTTGAAATCAGACCTCAAATCGAGGTCCAAATCCCCAAAATTTGAAAAACCTAAGTTTTACCCAAAACACCAAATTTTCCCCATGAAACCCTTGATTTTGAGTTGAAATCATGTGAAAAGATGTTGAAGATTGAAGAAAACGAGTTCGAAATGACTTACAATCGATTTAGAGAAGAACGTTTCTTTGAAAAATCGCCCAAGAGAGTTTATGTTTTTGAAAGAGTTTGAAAAATGAAAGATTTTCGGCTAAGTTATGAATTTGCAGGTCGTAGATGTCGCAATTGTGACCAGGGTCCGCAATTGCGAACCCCTTCAAAACCTACTAACCTCGCATTTGCGAACCCTGAGGATTCTGGTCCTCTTCGCATATGCGATGCTGCTGTCGCATTTGCGATAAATACATCGCATTTGCGACCAAGGCAGCCCAGGCCATAATTCGCATTTGCGACACATTGTTCGCATTTGCGAGCCAGGCTTCGCAATTGCGAAGCCTGCAAGCCTGCAACTCACCAGCAATTTCCTAAGTTCAATTTCATTCTGCGGCCTATCCAAAACCCACCCGAACCCTCGGGGCTCCAAACCAAACATGCACACCAACCTAAAAACATCATACGGACTTGCTTGTGCAATCAAATCATCAAAATAACATCAACAACTATGAATTTAGCATCAAAATAAAGGAAAATCTCAAGAACTTTCAAAGTTTCAAATTTCACAACTAAGGTTCCGAATCACGTCATATGACATCCTTTTCTTACCAAATTTTACAGGCTCGACTTAAATCACATATAAGACCTGTACCGGGCTTCGGAACAAAAATACGGGCTCGTTACCATCAAATTCAAACATATTTCATTTCCAAAAACTCGTATATATTCCAGAAAATAATTTTATTTAAATATTCATTTCTCGGGCTTGGGACCTCGGAATTCGATTCCGGGCATACGCCTAAGTCCCATATTTTCCTATAGACCCTTTGGGATCGTCAAATCGCGGGTCCGGGTCCGTTTACCCAAAATATTGACCGAAGTCAACCTAAATTCATTTTATAAGCAAAATTCATCATTTTTCACATATTTTCACACAATAACTTTCCGGATACACGCTCGGATTGCGCACGCAAATCGAGGTGGAGCAAAAGGGAGGTATTAAAGCTTCGGAACACAGAATTTAGTTCTAAAACAAGGTCATCACACTGATGGAGTCACATGTATATTTATAGGTAGGTTAGCGACTCTTAGGCAAATACTTTAGCCCTAGGGACTTTTCCATAAATTATAATTACCCTAGGGACTCGTAATATATGGTAATTTCTTTCCATAAAAAAACTACCATATATACATAACTACAGAATATTATTTGATATATTATTTTCTTTGGGAGACAAGATAAATAATTTATTACCTTATATGTGGCCACACTAGAAGTCTTTAGAAGAGACGGTAATTTCTAACAAAATATTCTCGTTTTAACAAGCTGTCTGAGCAAAATATTCTCGTTTTTTACTTGAATATCATAGTTCTTTAATTTTTAGAGTTTGAAATTCTTGTTTGGTAGTGAAAAATATTACTTCCTCTGTTCCAATTTATGTGAACCTGTTTGACTGAGTACGAAGTTTAAGAAAAAGTAAATACTTTAAGAATTTGTGGTCCTAAACAAGTTAAAAAGGGGCCTAGAGTATTTGTGTGGTTATAAAAGCTTCTCATTAAGGATAGAATTGTAAGTTTAAGCTAAATTGTTTCCAAATTTAGAAAGGGTCATAATTTTTTTAAACGGACCAAAAAGAAAATAGGTTCACATAAACTGGAACGGAGGGAGTAGTTAATAATCGATTATTATTAAAATTGGTTGAATAAACTTAAGTTCATACATAAATTTTAGTGATTTATGGTAAAAATCTCAAAACTCTATTGTTGTACCTTATAAAGTATTAAAGAAGACAAAATGAGTCTTTTTGATTTGATATTATTTGACTAAATTGGTGATTATTTGTGTTGGTATGGATGCTTTGTTTGAAATTTGAGATCATTTGGAACAACTTTGGGGTGGTTTGATTGAAATTAAAGTTGCAAATTCTTAGAACACTTTGTTGAAACAACACAAAAAAAGTACTATAGCATCAACTCTACTACCTCGATAAAAACATCCCCGAAGAGCAAAAGTATGACAATCGAACAAATTTCGGTGAACAACTTAACAGATAAGTAGAGTACGTAACAATTGCATCAACTTTAACAATTCGGTAGAGAAATCCTAAAGAGAAAAAAATACTATAATCAGGAAGACTTCAATGAATAATTTAATCTAGTAAAGAAAGCCCTGAAGAGTTGTGTGCAGCTCCTAAAGTTATTTTTTAATTACTACTAATTTTGGGGACATTGAACTAATACCAGCCCCTTGCGAGGCTATTCTTGTCAATTACCCCATATTATTGAGAAAAATGATTTGAGGGGGGATGAGTTGCGTTGGTTATATATATTTACTGGTGGGTGATTTTGAGCTTAACTCAAGTTAGCGCAAAAATTGGATGGGATGACCAGCTTTAGAGCCACTTTATTTAGTTGATGTCTGAAATCAGCCATTTTTTCATGGAGAACTAAAATTTCTAATACGTATTGTTAAACACGAAGTAATTTTGTCCACATTTTATTTTTGCATTTAAGTGCAACTAAATATTGAGTAGTTTTGAAACCATGGTTAAATATTAATTAGCAACAAAAAGTGGCTATTTGGTCATTTCTCCCAAATTAACTTAGTTAAGAGTTTTGGGCCAATTTGGGCTGCATATCCAAGTTGACCCGTAAGAAGAAACTAATTCATACATAGAGGGTTTTTTTTTGTTTGATTTATTTGATATAATTATGATATTTAAGAAAAAACATTTATTATCTTAATTTGATAATTAAGTAAATAATATAAATAAAAAATAAATGAAAATGATTTTAAGATGAAAAGGGTTAAATTTGACCCACTGTTAACCCAAAATGGCCCATGATCTTACTCCAAACAAACATTAGATGGTTATGACTCAATCCTTTTAACAAAATCTGAGGGGCTTTGCATTTATACGCGATTTTGGGGTCATCATTGAACCTATATTCACTTTGCAAAAAAATTTGTATGTCTACCCGTTTTACGATCAACTACAGACTTATCTGGTCTGAAATTAAAAAAAATTAGTCTGAAATGAAAAAATTACACTTCAGATGCACTTAAGGCCAAATAGGTCTGAAGTGCAACCAATGGTTTCATGCGTTTAGGGCCAATAAGTTTGAAGTGAAAAATTGTATTTCAGGTGTACTTAAGGCCAAAAGCTCTGAAGTGTCAAACGTTTTGCTACACTCCAGGCCAATAAGTCTCAGATGCACTTAGGGCCAAAATATCTAAAGTTCAACCAACATTTTCATGCACTTAAGCCCAAATAGGTATGAAGTGCAAATTTCCCAGAAACAAAAATTTGTTATTCGAATTTTAACAATCTAATATACGATTTAATACCTAATCTACTCCAAATGAGCTCAAATTTGAAACATAACTACCAAATATCATCAAGAACAAACCCAATCATCAATTTGTCAAAACAATAATAAATCTAACGAATCCATTTTGCAATTAAGAAAAAGAAGTAACTCTAAGCAATACAAAAAAAAAAAGCACCACAACAGCTCACCGCCGTAAAACATCATAAACTACCTTAAAATATGTTAAAAAACACAATATAAAATTACTATTACCCGAAGAAGAAGAAGAAGAAGAAGAAGAAGAAGGAGAAGAAGAAGAAAAAGGAGAAGGAGAAAAAGACGTGGAGTTATTTAAATAGTGAATACAAATAAAAAAAATTAAAAAGTAGATACAAGTTAGAGACGACCAAATAGGATACCCTTGCAATTTTTAGAAAACTTATTCTAACTACCTAAATACATATTGTCAACTCCTGGGATTTAACATTCCTCAACTTAATGAAAAGGAAGATCAACGAACAATTCGCAGGGAAAAGAAATGCATTAAATATTAGCGCTATTCTTTTTTCCAAAGAGTAAGTGGTACTTTCTCTGTCCTAAAATATGATACTTTTCAGATTTCGAGAGTCAAACTAGTCCTTCTTTGATATTTGCGTATTTGTAGACAATAAATTTTGTTCGAAAAAATAAAATCAAGACCGAAAAATATTGTAACAATTATAGTATTTGATTTCAAATAATATGAGTGTACAATCTCTACGAATCTTCTGATTCTACTTTTCAATAGTAAATAAATTCAAAGGCCTTTGAGCTTGATCTTGAATATCTATTTGTTGCCTCGAACGATGATCTTGTTCTTGAGCTTGAGCTTGATTGCTTGAACTTGACCTTGATTTGTTCTTCCTTCTTGAACTTGCACTTGATTTCTTGAACTTGAACTTGAAGCCCGAAACTTGTGGAGGAATTTGCAGCGTTTGATCCACGAGCTCTTTCTTGCTTCTTGTTATCACTTCTGGTCTCTTTTCTGAGTTATGAAGACCCCTATTTATAGTTGTGGAAGGGAAGAGTTGTGATAAGAACAAACTCTTTCCGGCCAATCAAATTGAAGTGTGACATGACCGCATTTGATTGGCCAGAACATGTCACTTGCACATGTGGCGCGATTTCATTGGCATTTTAGTGTGACTGGGCATGCCTTGCCACTTTGACACATGTCACGATCCTATTGGCTCTTTCGTTTGATTTGGAGCGCCACGTCATTTGACATGTGGCACCAAATTGGGCCTCTAGGAAGACAACATCTTGGGCTTAATTAAGTGGGCTCATCACTTTAGCTCAATTAAATGGGCTAGCCCAATGAGTTAAGACTTATTTATTTAATCCATATATATTGGATTTATATAATTAATTCAATTATATTAGCCCATTTATTTATTTGAACTAATATATTTTGAATTTAAAATATAGTCCAAATTATTTCATGAATTTAATTTTAATAAAATTTACATGCCTACAAATGCCCCCTACTTCAAGACTTGTCGAGTAAATATCTCGAACTTGAAAGTAATTCAATTATATTAGACCATATATTTATTTGAACTAATATATTTTGAATTTAAAATATAGTCCAAATTATTTCATAAATTTAATTTTAATAAAATTTACATGCCTACAAATGCCCTCTACTTCGAGACTTGTTGAGTAAATACCTCAAACGTAGAAGACAAGTGTTGAAGTATTAATGAAGACTCCTAATACTCCATGAAACTTACTTCAAGTAGCTTATTTGCATATTTTCATAGTATACGAAACACATGGGCTCAAAATACTTATGCACCAAAATTTTTAACTCCTTGATTTGGAATTAAGCTTATGCATTCTAATTTGCATGATAGACTTTTTATAAGAATCTCACGTGGCAGAAGTCACATATGCATGCAATTCTTATGTAACTAAAGAATAGAAGATCTATTCGGACATGTAAACCTTGATTTCCAACTCCCTTTTGAATTCCACTCAGAGAAGGATAATGGTGCCGCCTCACCATAAATTAATCTGTCCCACATCGATTATTACTTTGCGATAACCAAACTTAAAAATCTATATGAACCCCATACTTACATGTTCACCAAGCATCAATTCGCACTATTTACAAGCCACTTGAGTTTATTTTTGTGGACTTGGAAGCATTAACACGAAAGTTATTTCTTCTTTTTTTCTTGTACTTTTCTTCCTTTATTGTTTTTTTCCTTTTTTTTTTTGTAGATCAAACAAGAAGGATGTGTACTTGTTTAACGAGATGATCCATGCATGAAGAAGACAATCTTGGGGTGTGAGGCTCATCCTTGCCCAAATATCGGAGGGATTACTTTCATAGCCCGACTACCGGAGAGATTACTCTCAAAATGGCCCGATTCTTGGAGAGATTACTCTCAATGTGGCCCAATTCTTGGAGAGATTACTCTCAAAATGGCCCGATTCTTGGAGAGATTACTCTCAATGTGGCCCAATTCTTGGAGAGATGACTCTCAAAATGGCCCGATTCTTGGAGAGATTACTCTCAATATGGCCCGATTCTTGGAGAGATTACTCGCAATGTGGCCTGATTCTTGGATAAATCACTCCCAATGAGGCCCAATTCTTGGAGAGATTACTCTCAAAATGGCCCAATTCATTGAGAGATTACTCTCAACGTGGCCCAATTCTTGGAGAGATGACTCTCAAAATGGCCCGATTCTTGGAGAGATTACTCTCAATGTGGTCCGATTCTTGGAGAGATTACTCGCAATGTGGCCCGATTCTTGGAGAGATGACTCTCAAAATGGCCCGATTCTTGGAGAGATTACTCTCAATGTGTCCCGATTCTTGGAGAGATTACTCTCAAAATGGCTCAACTATCGGCGAGGCCAACTTAAGGTGCAAAGGGACTCATATGTCCACCTTAAGATTGGAAAGTTATAGTTCCTTTTAAGGACAAACCCACGAAGAGGCCAACTTAAGGTGCGAAGGGACTTATATGTCCACCTTAAGATTGGAAAGTTACAAAGCTTCAACTTGAAGACGACATCGACTTGAACACTCAAATTTTTTTGAAGATTTGGCGGACTTTGCAGACTTTAACTCGAAGATTCGGAGGGCTTAAACAATTCAACTTTAAGATCGGACTTGAAGACTTCAATTTTGAGACTTGGAGGGCCTAAATATTTCAACTCGAAGATCGGCGAATTTGAAGATTTCAACTTGAAGACCGACAAAGTTGAAGATTTAAACTTGGGGACTTCAACTTGAATACCAACGGACTTGAAGATATCAATTTACTATGGAGGGTTGCTTCTTTTAAATCAAATGAGATCAAAGTTCAACAAGAGGATGGCATTTCAGCTTGATTTTCCATTCCTCCATAATTCACTCGGACAACAATTGGGGCAATATGTATCTTTTGAACTTATGCGACTGAACTTAGAATGAAACTCTAAGTTGCCTACGTACCTCGGTGAAAAGGATCAAGTCATTCCGTAGTTCAGACTGGGTGATTTTTTTTATGTCCTAACTTTTGCCTAGACCGCCTCTTTCGAAGTTTTCAACCTAGCGGACTCTTTTTTTTATGTCCTAACTTTTGCCTAGGCCACCTCTTTCGACATTTTTAACCTAGCGGACTACTTGCAGTTTAGGCTCATACGTTGAGGAGCATCATGACTTGCAGTTTAGGCTCGTACGTCGATGAGCATCATGACTTGCAATTTAGGCTCGTACGTCGAGGAGCATCATGACTTGCAGTTTAGGCTCGTACGTCGAGGAGCATCATGACTTGCAGTTTAGGCTCGTACGTCGAGGAGCATCATGACTTGCAGTTTACAGATAATACTTCTTCAAAAACTTGCCATTGATAGGGTCGATTCTTATACCATCCGCATCAACCAGCTTGTAAGCCCCACTTGAATAAGCTTCTTGTACGACATATGGCCCATCCCATTTTGAAGTGAACTTCCCTACAAGTTTACGGGAAGTAATTATGGGTCTTCGTATGACAAGGACTTGATCTCCTACTTGAAAGGATATCGGACGAACTCTTTTATTGAAGGCGCGAGACAATCGAGCTTGATAACATTCAAGACTTTGTTGAGCTTCCAATCTCTTTTCATCAAGAGCTTCCAACTCTGCTAATCGAAGTCGAGCATTTTCTTCTTCAGTGATCCCTTCTTGAATAGCCAGTCGTAACGAAGGTATTTGACACTCAAGTGGCAAGACGACTTCGACTCCATAAACGAGTGAATAAGGAGTCGCCTGTGTTGGCGTGCGATGAGTCGTTCTATATTCCCATAGAGCTTCTTCGATACGGTCATTCCAATCTCGTTTGGATTTGGAGACAACTTTCTTTAACAAGTTGCATAGAGTCTTGTAAAATGCCTCAGCTAGACCATTGGCGGCAGCATTGTACATCGAAGAGTTACGTTGTTTGAAGCCAAAGAGATCACAAATCCTGTTCATCAACCTATTATCGAATGACTTTTCATTATCCGTTATTATGTAACAAGGAATGCCAAAACGATAAATAATGTTTACTCGGATGAAACTTGCAACATTTTTCCTTTTTACTTCCTTAAGAGCAACTGCTTCGGCCCATTTTGAGAAGTAGTCAGTTGCAGCCAAGATGTATAGGTGCCCACCAGAGGACTTTGGCAATGGTCCAACAACATCCAATCCCTAAGCGTCAAATGGCAGGATGCAATAGTCGGGTGCAACACCTCAGGAGGTTTATGAATAAAATTCGCATGGAATTGACAAGCCTTGCATCTTCGAGCGTAGTCCAAGCAATCTTTAACCATCGTTGGCCAATAATATCCCATCCTTTTATATGGAAGTGGAGCTTTGGTCCGGACTGGTGTGACCCACATACCCCAGAATGCGCCTCTTGCAAAGCTTGGAGAGCTTCTTCTTCTTCTAGGCATCGCAAAAGTACTCCCTCGAACGACCTTCTGTATAGAGTATCCTTATAGTAAAGGAAGCGAGGTGTACGATGACGGATTTCAGTCCTTCTCCTTGGATTTTCTGGAAGTATCCCATAGCATAAGTAGTCGATAATAGGTTGTCGCCATTCTTCTTTCTCAACATCAGAAACAGCAACAAGATGCTTGAGTTCGTTATCTTCACCTTCGACCTCATTTGGCGGCGGTACTACCCATTTTTGGTAGACGGTAACTTGCGCTTGGTCAGGTAGGGCTAATGATGAAGCTAGAGTAGCTAAAGCATCATCCTTCTTATTTTCTTTCCTTGGTACATATTGAATAGTCATATCCCTGAGACACCCCATCAATTTTTTTGCATAATCATGATATGGGCATAGTTCAGGCTTCTTGATCTCGTAACTACCCAAAAGCTGATTGACCACTAACTGGGAGTCACCAAAGACTTGCAATTGCAATTGCTTTATATCAACGGCCATTTCAAGCCCAAGTATTAATGCTTGATATTCAGCAACATTGTTGGAATAGAGTTGTTCCAAGGTGAAGGAGTAGGGCAAGACTTCACCTTGAGGAGTGACAAATACTATGCTAGCCCCGGCTCCCCCACGATGCGCAGCACTATCAAAGTACATCTTCCATGGAGGTTGAACTTCAACGGCCATTGCGTCCTCATCAGGTAGTTCATCAGTTAGCTCCCAGTCATCAGGTATCAGACGATCTGCTAAGAAGTCTGCCAATGCTTGTCCTTTTACAGCCTTTTGAGGGATGTACAAAATCTCAAATTGTTGAAATTGGAGGTACCATCTCGCTAGTCGATCACTAAGAACAGGTTTTGACATCACGAACTTGATGGGATTTGCTTTAGAAACAAGACGGACAAGATGAGCTTGAAAGTAGTGCTCATCTTTTGAATTGAGAAGACTAGCGCCAAACATAACTTTTCAATTGGCTAATAGTTCAACTCGTTAGGTGTCATCATCCTGCTCAAGTAATAAAGAGAGTTTTCTTTTCCCTCACTATTTTCTTGGGCCAACAGTGCTCCAACAGACCTTTCCTGTGCCGCAATGTATAGTATCAATGGCTTTCCTAGTATAGGATCTGCTAAACCTGGAGGCTTCATTAAGTAGGTTTTGATACTTTCGAAGGCATTGCTACAGGCTTGATCCCAGTTGAAAGGAACGCCTTTCTTCATGAGGTGACTAAATGGTTGGCACCTCCCAGCCAGGTTTGATATGAATCTTCTAAGGTATGCTAGCTTTCCTTGCAGACTTTTCAATTCATGGATATCTCGAGGCTCAAGCATTTTCAAAATGGCATCCACTTTGGCTTGATCAATTTCGATCCCTCGATGTCGGACAATGAAACTAAGGAACTTTCCAGAAGTAACTCCAAAGGCACATATCAACGGATTCATCCTAAGTTGGTACCTCCGGAGCAATTCAAATACCATCCTCAAGTCTTTCATGTGGTCTCCCTTCTCTCTTGATTTCACCACCAAGTCGTCAACATAGCATTCGACATTCTTGTGGAGAAGATCGTCGAAAATATTCTGCATAGCCCTTTGGTAAGTAGCACCAGCATTCTTCAAGCCAAAAGGCATTACCTTGTAGCAATAAATACCATTGGGGGTGCGAAACGTAGTAAGCTCTTCATCTTTTGGTGCCATGCGAATTTGGTTATAGCCTGACGAACCGTCCATGAAAGACATTGCCTCATAACTAGTAGTAGCATTGATCATCAGCTCTGGAATAGGAAGCGGGAATTCATCTTTGGGACATGCATTATTGAGGTCCCTAAAGTCAACGCATACTCGAATCTGGCCATTCTTCTTCCTTACAAGGACAATACTTGAAACCCATGTTGGGTACTTAACTTCACGAATAAAGCCAGCTTCGATGAGTTTGTTAACTTCTGTTTCAATCAAGGGAACCAAGTCCGGCCTAAAACGCCTTTGAGCTTGTTTAACAGGATGAGCACCATTTTTGACTGCAAGGTGATGGACTGCTACTTTCGGGTCCAAGCCAGGCATCTCTTTGTAACTCCAAGCAAATACATCCCTGAACTCTTTGAGTAATTCAATATAAGTGCTCTCTTCGTCAGCTTCAAGTAAAGCACTTAGGTAGGTGGGTCTTGCTTCTTCATCGGTGCCAAAGTTAACTTCTCTTAAGGCATCAACTGTCTTCTTTACTCCTTCTTCAAGTTCAGGTGGAACGTCTTTCGCATCTTCATCTTCTTGAGGGTCCCCATCATTGAAGGATATGTGATAATACAGTAAAACATCCTCCAATTCCGCATTATCTTCCATCGAAGACAAAACACCATTCTCGCCTTGTACAGTGACATGGTACGAAGAACCTACACTTTCTTCATCTTCGTCACATTCCTTAGTGTAGACCACAATATATGGCTTTACCTTCAGTACTTCTTCACATGAAACCACCAGATTTGTTTGTCGCCTCATTCTGGAAGGAACCAAACTTTGAAAATCCTTAGAGATCTCCTGAATTTTGGGTGAAGCGGGTGTTCTTGTATTTCGATGATTTCTCTGGACTTATTCCCCTTCTTTAATGGACCCAATCTCTCAAATATAGAAGTTGTCACTGTTGATTTTCCAATCCGATAAAAGATAGAAGGCCTGCTAGAAGCGACAGATTCGTCTTCTATACTGATATAATTGATACTCGCCCTTCTTATTGAGATGCGCACTAGTGACGGTTGCTTGTATCCCAGACCTTCACGTGGTTGCCTCGTTGTAGCTTCTGATGGGAGCTTCCCTAACTTTGACGGCTCATTGGGATTGTATCCAGCTTTTGCAAATAGCTTGTAAGCGTTAGGATCGAAACCTTCATCTGTTCGTTTTGTAGGGAGTGCCATATCCTGCAAACGATTTTGGGCTACAAACCCTGCAAGCAGCTTTGAGGACCACTTTACTGCCTCAATTCGTTTTACCGAAAGAGTTAACTACCTTAGCGTCTTGGTTTGGAGATTATGTGATCCGACCTCGTCTTTCTTCCTTTTAGGGACATATTGGAGCGCGAGACTTACTTTCTTTCCATAAGATGCAATACCCCCTTTATGAGATTTATTCACGTTGGCGGGTACCTCCTCAGTAATAGTTTTGGCTTTACCAATAGTCACATCAGCTCTTTTAGCTATGGGTTCGTCATTCTTGCTTTTTGTACCATCATCAACTTTCAGCTCATTCACAATGCGGTTCTTCAAGTAGAACTTTGCATCGGCAAAGTGTGACTCAGCCTAGGTGAATAGCTCATCATCAGCAACTACCGTCTTCTCGACTTTACCCTTATAGTATTTTAAACATTGATGGTAGGTAGATGGAACTACTTTATTCTCATGTATCCAAGGCCTCCCAAGCAAAACATTGTATGGAGTTTTCGCGTCGATCACATGCAGCCATGCACTTGATTGCATATCTTCAATAGTGATTCCTAACCTGATCGCGCCTATGGCTCTTTGCCCCCCTTGATTGAATCCTTGGATCATCACACGACTTTCTGAGAGTTCGTTCATGGGAATACCAAGTTCTTTCACAGTGTGGATTGGCAAAATGTTCACTGAGGATCCTCAATCAACCAAAATTCGATTTACCCTTTCATCGCGCATATAGCCAACCATGTACAATGGGCGGTTATGAGGAGTGTCACCTAGCAAAAGATCGTCATTTGTGAACGTGACCTTTTCCACACAAGCATTAACTTCTTGAGAAGTGAACTCGATGGGCTTTTTCGAAGATGGTGCCAATGGTAGGTCATCACTCTTTTCTTCCCCTTTGTCAGCATGGAAACAAGAGGCATCAATGCCCTCATGAGAAATCGTCATGCGGAACCAACTTGGTAAAAACTCCTCCAAGGTCACTGAATTTCGTAGCTTTTGAGAATGGTGCATCTCCACTTTTGCTTTCTTCAAATGCCTAACTAGATTCTTTTTCGTTGGTCTTTTTACCATCATCTTCCTTGTTGGTTGTTCTATTGATTCTTTTCATGGGCTCCTTTTGTGGTGCTTACGACGAGTCACCAATGTCCAACCTTCATCGTCATCAGGTTGATTGACTTCAGCTTTGTCGCTCTCCAGTAATTCTTCATCTTTACTTTCTTTAAAACCACATAAATCATCCGGACTGAATGATCCAAAGGTGATAGAGACTTGGTTTGTGCTTGCTTTCTCATCTTCAAGCACGATCTTCTTTTCGCGAGCCAAATCCATGACTTTATCCTTGAAGACAAAGCACTTCTCCAGAGGGTGGCTTACAAGTCGGTGATATTTGCAGTAGTTCGGGTCATTTGTTTTCCCAGCTTCATTTGGTCGCTTCATCTCCAGAAGCTCAATGAGATTTAACTCGAGGAATTCTTCGAAAATGGCTGGCACATCAGAATCCAGGAATGGTTACTCTTTTTCCTGCATTTCTTTAGAGTCAACTTTCCACTTGGCTTGTCTTGAAAAGAAGTGGATTTCATACTCTGCTTCTTGCTCACCTTCGTCGTGAACTTCATAGGTAATGTATTGACATTCATAGTTTCTTTGCTTTCAGACTTGGGTACGAACTTGCCCCACTTCCTGACTTCTTTCTTGTCATTCACTTTGCGAGGTTCATAGATGGGTAGCCTTTCATTTCCAGTGGAGGCCATGCTCAATTCCATGTCATGGGCACGAGTTGCAAGTTCTTCAAATATGCTAGGCTTGATACCTTGCAAGATGTAGGGCAATCCCCAATGCATGCCTTGGATGCACATCTCTATGCCTGAAGCTTCACTAAGCCTGTCTTTGTAGTTGAGGCTTGCATTCCTCCAACAATTGATAAAGTCGATAACTGGTTCCCCCTTTCGTTGACGAGTATTTGTAAGTTCTATCATACTCATCGTGCGTCTTGTGCTATAAAAGCGATTGAGGAACTCTTGCTCTAGTTGATCCCAGCTGTCGATAGATCCAGCCTCAAGGTCCATGTACCAGTCAAAAGCATTTCCTTTTAGCGAGCGGACAAACTGCTTGATGAGGTAATCTCCATAAGTCCCAACATTGTTGCACGTCTCCACGAAGTGCGCAATATGTTGCTTTGGGTTACCTTTACCATCAAACTGTTGAATCTTCGGAGGTTGATAGCCAGCAGGCATCTTCAACATATCGACCCTTGCAGTGTACAACTTTGCATATGTAAGGGAGGATTTGGCAGCAACTTCATATTTATTCTTAATGGTTCCTTCAATGAACTCCTTCAGTTGATCGATTGGAATCATCCCTTCAGATGAGACAGGGATAGCCTTAATGGATGCTGCTTGTCTTGGGGGAGAGTCACTCTCTAGAACTTCTGGGAGCTTGCCGGGTGCATGGGTAGATTCTTCTTCCATCAAGATTCCCACCCTGTCTGTTAGCTTGTCAATTCTAGCCTCTTGATTTTGCATGCATTTGGTCAAGCCAGCGATTGCTTCCGTCAAGTTTGCCAATTGCTCCTCCATAGATGAAGTGTTTGTCACCATGGCTTGCATGATTGTCGTGGATGACAGAGAGTAGCATGGATTTTCACACAGATTGATCCTTGACTGGCTCACGCTATGTGGTGTAAGTGGGGAGGATCTATCACTTGAAGCATCATCATCTTCCTTCACAGCAGAGTGCTTGGAGCCGGAGAGGTCAAACAGAGCAAGAGTTTTCTTGATCTTTTTAGCAACATCGCTTCCTCTTTCAGATGCGTTTGTGGAAGATCTTGCTCCTTTTGAGGATGAAGATTCGGAAACAGGGGTTGATGCGGACGACACTTGGGGTGCTTGTTGTCCTAAAGATCTTGCTTTGCCCCTCGTAACTAGTCCGAAGCTTCCAAAGGTGACATCGAGGATGCTTTCCACATCAGCATAGAACCTGGAGTTAGCAGCCTTGGTGGATGTTGAACTGGAGTTGATTTTCTTCGAAGCCATTTCAATGTTCTTGAACTTTGGTGATTAAAAAGTCGATATGAGAGGTAGAGATTGTCCCACTGGGCGTGCCAGAATTTGTAGACAATAAATTTGGTTCGAGAAAATAAAATCAAGACCGAAAATTATCGCAACAATCGTAGTATTTGATTCCAAATAATATGAGTGTACAATCTCTATGAATCCTCTGATTCTACTTTTCAATAGTAAATAAATTCAAGGGCCTTTGAGCTTGATCTTGAATATGTATTTGTTGCCTCGAACGATGATTTTGTTCTTGAGCTTTAGCTTGATTGCTTGAACTTGACCTTGATTTGTTCTTCGTTCTTGAACTTGCACTTGATTTCTTGAACTTGAACTTGAAGCCTGAAACTTGTGGAGGAATTTGCAGCATTTGATCCACGAGCTCTTTCTTATTTCTTGTTATCACTTCTGGTATCTTTTCTGAGTTATGAATACCCCTATTTATAGTTGTGGAAGGGAAGAGTTGTGATAAGAACAAACTCTTTCCGGCCAATCAAATTGAAGTGTGACATGACCGCATTTGATTGGCCAGAACATGTCACTTGCACATGTGGCGCGATTTCATTGGCATTTTAGTGTGACTGGGCATGCCTTGCCACTTTGACACATGTCACGATCCTATTGGCTCTTTCGTTTGATTTGGAGCGCCACGTCATTTGACATGTGGCCCCAAACTGGGCCTCTAGGAAGATAACATCTTGGGCTTAATTAAGTGGGCTCATCACTTTAGCTCAATTAAATGGGCTAGCCCAATGGATTAAGACTTATTTATTTAATCCATATATATTGGACTTATATAATTAATTCAATTATATTAGCCCATATATTTATTTGAACTAATATATTTTGAATTTAAAATATAGCCCAAATTATTTCATGAATTTAATTTTAATAAAATTTACATGCCTACAATATCTTTTAAATAATTTGAATTGTTAATTCTTGTGACTTATAATATTTTTTATATAGTTTTCAAATATATAAATTTTATCTTATAAATTTTAAAAAATTTATATCCAAATTCATTCATGTTTAAAGTTATAAAATTTGACTTTCGAAATCCAAAAAATATCACCTTCTAGAACGGAGGGAGTAGTAACAAAAGTTGATACTTCAAGCTTGTCAGCAAACAATACACGTGGCACCACGATAAAAAATAGGGTTAAATACACAAGACACCCTTATAATATGACTCCATATGAGGTATATTCGCAACTAAATATATTAATATAAATTTATTAAAAGATAAATTAAAATTATAAATAAAATATACGTTTTTGCTTTTTATTAAATTTTATTCTTTCATTTCAAATGCTTAATTGGGGATATATCTCATAAGGGTGTAAGTAATGAATTTTCATAATATAAGGGGTATAAGTGTTTAATTATATAATTAAGAGGTAGATCCAAAATTGAGTCATATTATAGGTATTTTTAGTATAATAAATCATAATAAAATAATGTGCACTAGAGCAAATTTAACTTTTAGTTGTAGTTATTGTTATTGATATAAACTGAAATAAAATAAAGAAAAGAAGCGACGTTGAAAAACTTACTAGAGAAGAATTGTACATGAGACCATTTAAAAACTTGAATGAAAAAAACAATCTCCATTTTTTTTCCTCACTTATTTTTGGACCCAAAAATTGCTAACATGATTTAATGGCTTAAGGAGGGATCGGGGGCCCTTTAGTATTTTCATAACTTGTGATTTGCTATTAAAGTATATAATTTTTTTTCCACCTGTATCATCTCTCCCCTCTCTTTCAAGAAATCCACCATCCATCCGCTCTACCACGTAGGTTTTAGTGTACTAAATGTCAAATGGCGCCCAACATTATCGTTAGGCAAATCAACGATGAACCACCAACAAAATAATCCGTTCATAAAAATTTTAAAATCAAGAATTACATTAAGTGAAATAAAATTTAGAAATCATGGAATCATACTTTCGTTCTTATTAAGTCACTAAGTATGAACAAAACATAAATCGAAATGATGATAATATTAGGTACAATGCATGAATATCGATTAGAAATTCCTAAATCTCACTCTCTATCGAATTACGCACGATTCTGCCGAGGTCGTTGGCTCGATCCATAAAATAGTGTACACTGCCGAGGTCGTACAACCTGATCCGTAGATGCATCTCATAATACTGTCGAGGTCGCACGGACCGATCCATAATAGTACTGCTGAGGCACTCAACCCGATCCTATAGGAATAGTGAAACTTTGACCGGTCATTGGCCCTACTCACGAATATATATGTGAGTTATGAAGTTCAAGAAACTTTCAGACAAATACATACTATGCGGGAGAAATCCGTAAAAAAAAGTATAATATCCGTGACTAATCAAGTAGCGCATCAAGTATCTACAATAGCAAAGTTCGATATTCTACGCAAGTCTAGTCGCATGCTAAAATATAACTTAAAACATTTAAACATGCAAGAGTAACTCAACTAATACAATTAAAATATGGTGTGAGTCTAAGTCTAACCGGACATAATCAAGAATCTAGCATATGCACGAACACTCGTCACCTCATACGTGTGTACCATCTATAACACGTAACAAATATACCACCTATGGCATGAATTCCCTCTTACAAGGTTAGACACGAGTCTTACATCACTCCAAAATCTAATAACCGGCTCTAATGCCTCTTCAACATCTCAAACCAATGCCAAACGATTTGAAACTAGTCAAAGAATGTGCAAACCAATCAAAATATACTCAAAGATTCAAATTTAACAATTAGAAATAATTCTCAATTCCACACGAAAAGTCAACAAATCCAACCCCTAGGCTCATGCGTCCGGATTCCAAAAATTCTCGAAGATAAATATAACCCATAATACCACGAACTCAAATATATACCTTATTCCAAGTTTTATGCCCAATTTCGTGGTTAAAACTCAAAAATACCATTTTTAGATTTTCTTGCAAAATCCCCCAATTTCTACCAATTTTTGTATTTAAATCTTTATATAATCCATATATTTAGCTCACAATAAGTAGGAATCACTTACCTTATGATAGATAATGAAAACGACTCCCCCAAATGGCCCAAAACTCGCCTTAACAAAAGAGAAATGATTTGAAATGAGCAAAATTCTCATTTGCTAACTTATACACTACCCAGACATCACCCATTGCAATTGTGGTCCACAGCTTCGCGACCACGAAGCAAAAAGACCCCTGCTGCCAAAAGAGCCTACATGATCGCATCTGACAGTCCGCAATCGAAAAAAGCAAATAGTCGTTGCTCCGCGAATGCTGGACCACTTCGCTTTTGCGAATACCAACTTCCCTAGCCTGACTTCAACTCGACGTGAACGCGGTCCAGGCTATGCTAACACGAAGCCTCATCACAGGACACTACGCAAACGCATACTATGTGACGTGAAGACGATTAATCCTCCCGCAAGTAACCAAGCACACCTACGCGAATGCGGAACCCTACCCGTGATCGCGAATAATAGTAGCCCCAACTCTAGATCAGTCATTGCAAATGCGACTCACTATCTGCGATTGCAATACATACCAAAAACACCAGAAACTAGCAACTGCAAATCAAAGAGAGATGATTCGAAATCACTCAGAAACACACCCGAGACCCCCGGACACCGTTCAATCATACTAACAAGTCCCCATATCTTATCCAAACTTGTCTAAATACCACAAATATCATCAAAACCATGAATCGATTATCAAAATCCTTCTTTTACTTTCAAACTTCGCTGAACGCATCCGATTCATACTTAACCATTTTGGAACACGACCAAACTTCACACACAAGTTCGAATCAAATAAATAAACCTATCCAAGGTCCCTAAACACCATCTAGAGTCCGATAACATCAAATTCCACTCTAAGTCAAACTTAGGAAATTAAAAAATCTTCAAAATGCAAACTTTCTATAATAAGTGTTGAATCTCTCTCGGACCATCCGATACTCAACCCAAATATACGCCCAAGTCCTAAAATTACCTTACGAACCTATAAAAACCTTCAAATCTCGATTTCGAGGCCATTTACTGAAAAGTCAAACCTTGGTCAACTTTTAAAACTTATAACTTTTGAATTGAGAATTATTCTTCCAAATCAACTCCAAATTTTTTGAAAATCGAAACCAACTGCACATGCAAGTCATAATACATGTAGTGAATCTACTCAAGGCCTCAAACCGCCGATCGTTATGCTAGAGCTCAAAATGACTGGTCTGATCGTTACAAAATGACTTCATCATATGTTTCGTCTGTATTTTTTGGACCATACGAGTTCATTTCATTTTACCAATATAATACCACCCATGATTTAATATACGATAAACATCCTTTACTATTTTTTCGTCGTCTACTTCTAAAGTTGGTGGATGTGAAGGTGATGGCAGTGTTACGGAATTTGAAGCTTGATGTGACATTTCAAATAAAACTTTACCTGCTTCTTCAACCTCTTCTTCAATCTTTTTTTCAGTCACGAATATCTTTGAGAGGGACTCTCGTATGAATCCGGAACCAAAATGTGGTTTTTTTTGACACAAAATACGCAAATAAGTGTTAAAAAAAAACTTACCAAACTATATATAATGCCACAAATAGTGGCGCTATACAGTAATGTTAACTGCACCGTTACTGTATAGCGCCACTTTTTGTGGCGCTATACATAGTAAAACTGACACACCTTACATAGCGCCATTAATAGTGGCGTTATACCCGTTATTACCTGATCCCACCAATAATTTCTGGGTTCAATAATTTAAAAGCGTATAAAGCCACTTTTTGTGGCTCTATATACAAAAAAAAAACCTCCCCGGCTAGCCATTTCCTATATAAACATCGTAGAATCGCCACAACTTCATTCAATTTTTTTTTAACTCTTGTTGGTTTCTATTGTTGTTAAATTCTCCAGCATATTTTCATTATGTCTGAAGAACATAGAATAAGAGTATCATTATATTAGGGGGGTGAGGTTGTGATGGAGAATAACTCTGTGGGCTACAGTTTACCTGCTAAGTGTAATGTTAAATTGCCACTTTCAATGGAGTACGAAACATTGATATCATTGTTATGCAAAAAGATGAGTGTGAGAAAACGTTCAGTGATACTCAAAGTAATCGGAAGATATCCGTATTCCGTTACGCCGCAAGGGGTTGTTTTTTACTCAGAGTTTAACATCGACGATGATGACATTTTGAGTGATTTTCTGAGGACTCCGGACGAATGCCGGGAATTTCTTGTAATCACAATCTTGGAGATGTACGTGAAGGTCGAAGACATTCCAAAAAATGAGGTTGTGCGTAGTAGAGATAACCCCCAGTCATCGGGTGGTTATTCTGGATCAGTTTTTGCCGGACATGTTCCGGATGAAAGATTTTTTCTTGATTTAAATTTATCACCGTCGGCGAATGAGCAGCGAGAAAATAATTTATACCCTGCTTTCCATAATTCACAAGAAGAGTGGTAAACTTCAATTTTTATTTGTGTTAATTATGTATATTTTTGGCGTATTGAATTAATTTTAATGCTCATTTATTTAATAGGGGGTATTGGCCGGATATGAATTTTACAAGTGGCCCATCCGGTAGTCATCACCTAACTGAAAACGTCCCTCATGGAATGTCATCACATTACGACTTGTAAGTGAAATGATATAGCCATATATAAAGCATTTATTAATTTAGTAGCTTATATTTTTGTTGAAATGTGCAGTGAAAACGAGCAAGTTAAACTACCCGTACTCACTCAATTGCCCGAAAATGACGTATTACATCAGGATCTGGCAGATGCACAGAGTGAGGAAGAGAACAGCGATTACGATAACAATGACGATGAATAGGGAGACGAGACACCATTTGCTCGTGAGGATGGTGATGAAGAGGACGAGGAGGAAGGACCCGATTTGAAGAGAGCCCCCCATAGACGAAAAGTGTACGAGTCTGAAGTGTCGTTTCATTCAAGGGAGATTCCTTATATTGATAACTTGCCAGCCGTGCCGGATGTGGAAGCTCTCACAAGGGATTTTGATAAAATCCGGACAGCAATGTGGGATGAGTCTAGACCAACGGTGCTTGCAAAGGGGATGCTTTTTCCTGATAAAGCACGCGTAAGCAGGGCTTGTAAAATGCACAATATTAAAGAGTGTCGTGAGATGCAGGTATCAGAGTCAAGCCCGATGGTATATAAGGCTATTTGCCGCAGGTGGTTTTGGCCATGTAATTAGATGTTGCGTGCGTCGAAGAAGAAGACAGGTATGTGGAAAGTGGGTAAATACATTCCCACCCACATATGCTAAATGGACACTTTCAACGGGAATCACTTCAACTTGGATATTGACTTGATATCTCTTGTACTTATTTCGCACATCGAAGTCTCCATAAGATATAAAATCAAAGAGTGCATTACAGTAGTCCACCAGGAATATGGACACACAATTACTAAAAGAAAGGCATATCTTGGGCGGAAAAGAGCATTTGAAATAGTCTATGGTAACTGGGATAAGTCATTTGCGGATCTGCTTAGGTACATGGCTGCACTGCAGCACTTTAACCCCGGAACAGTTATTGAATGGAAGCTTGAGCGGAGACCGGGTAAACCAGAATATATATTCAATTACGTATTCTGGGCATTTAAGCCAGCAATTGATGGGTTTCCGTATTGCCGGCCCGTAATATCCATAGACGGAACTCGTGTCTATGGAAAGTACGATATCAAGCTATTGATAGCCGTGGCAGTGGATGCTAATGGACAGATATTTCCTCTAGCCTTTGCTATTTGTGCCAATGAAAGCACAGAGACGTGGACAATGTTTTTGAACCACCTGAAAGAGCACGTTGTCAAACAGCGTTCAGGTATTTGTCTAATATCTGATCGGCATGGGGGTATATTAAGTTCTGAGGAGAACCTTCCTGCCTGGCAAGAACCTTATGCATACCACCGTTACTGTGTGAGGCACTTTAAGGCCAATTTCAAGAAGGCACATCCCAAAAAGGATCTATATGATTTGATGTGGATGGCAGCAACAAACCACCAACAATATAAATTCCGGAGGCATATGGATTCTATCAGGCAAGAAGACGAGGTAGCATATCGTTGGTTAATGCGACATGATCCTGAAAAGTGGACATTGCATGCAGATGGTGGCAGACGCTGGGGAATTCTTACTACAAACGTGTCAGAATCCTTCAACGGGTTATTAAAGTCGGCAAGAGGATTGCTCGTCAAAGCCATGGTGCATATGTCGTTCAAGCAGATGGCGGAGAGGTTTGTGCAATGGTCTGCAGCTGCAACAGAATTGATAGATAGGGGTGTTGAATTTATGCTAGTGCCTATGAAGAGATTAGAGAAATACAGACGGCGAGCACATTGACATTCCTTTTTGCAATATGATAACGAACGAGGTATTTTTGAAGTTCGCATCGCTATCCATAATAATCGGGGTAATAATGTACATACTGTAAATGAATCTGCAAGGTTATGCTCATATGGGAAATGGTCAATCTACCACATGCCTTGTTCACATGCCATCAAGTGTTTTCAACGTGTTGGTTATGCGGAGACCAACTATATTGATCAACAATATAGTGTTTCCAAATACCTAAACACATATAGTGGTCAGTTGCAGCCAGTGGGTTCTGAGCATTACTGGCCCCCAGAACAATTTAAAATGGTGTGTAACAAGTCCTATTTGCGTAAAAGACAGGTGCAGAAGAGAACGCGTATACGGAACCAAATGGATGTTAGTGATATCGTATATGCGCGCAAATGTGGTATATGCTCGCAAACAGGCCACGACCGTAGAAAATGTCCTTTGGGTGGCAACAATAATCAAGCTCAGGGCGGGTGTTCTTCTATTGTACCTAACTACCCATGAGTTCATGTTGTAATAATTAGTTGTTATGTATACGATTTAAGTATTTATGAAATAATATTTTCTTGTTTGTTAATTATGATTTGTACTTTCCCATTTTACCTATTTAAATAATAATTTAATATAATTATCGGTATATTTATTATGTGTGTGTTGTCTTGTCGATATCACGATATTTAATACGCAAAATATAGCGCCATTATATATGGCGCTATGTGTGTCTTGTCTTGTCGAACTGAAAAAGCTGACCGGCCGACATAAAGTCGTCTTGTCAACATCATGATATGGCGCCATTAGATATGGCGCTATCTAATATAGCTCCATTAGATATGGCGCTATATGTGTGTTGTTTCGCCTATAAATAATGGGGTCATTGTAGTTATTTTGTGTGCTAAAAATTTCCCCCAAGAAATATTTCATTAAAAGTAAGTAAGGTTTTTTATTATAAGCAAATATTTCACAAATGGCTCAACCTGGTCGTCCACCAATTTACTTCTGTGGAAAACCATGCATGATGGATTGTGGGTGGGAAGGTGCTAACGCTGAACGCCGCTATTGGTGCTGTATGAACACATTGTACAAGCAACCCGACGAACCTTCTTGTGGATTTGATGAATGGGCTGAGGAACCATGTTATCAGGAAAGCTACAGGGATAGATTACAGGAATTTCATAATATGTGGTTATACCAGCATAGAATACAAAAGGAGGGAGATAGAATTATTACAGAAATGAGGGAGAAACTGAAGGAGGTGGAAGATAAAAAATGGAGAGCAGAATGGAATTGTGAAGCACACAAGGAACGCAACGAAAAATATAAACGGGAACTTGCGGAGGTGAAGGCGAGAGTGAAAGAGTTAGAAGAAGAAAAAGAACAAATGGAAGAACGATTTAAGTGGTTGGAGCAAAGAATAAATGACAACTGAGGATGGAGCATTGGCATGTATGTGTTTAGTGTCATTTTCATATTTCATGTATTTTTATTATGTTGGCCTGTTATGTTTGTGTTTGTGTTGTAGTAATGTTTTCCTTGTTTGTTGTACTAAATTTTATTTTAATTTAAGTGGAAGTTAAGTTTAAGTTGTTGTGTTACTATACCAAATACTATAAAACGAAATGAGAACTAAAAAAAGTAATTGTCATATTCGATTAAATATTGTTGTTAATGTATACAAAAATATTATTTACACCAAAAAAACATAAAAATGGAAGACCGAATCAATGTGTCCCGCATCCGGTGTGTCTCAAAGTAGCCGTTGGCCTGAGGCGCATCCCCTGCCGCCCGGGTACGCTATCAGGATCATCATCATCAAGTCGTCTCCTTATGGCCGGATGCGGCACAGGATGACATGTATCAGTGGTGCTGTCAGGTCCAGTAGAAGGCTACATAATAATATCAAACTTAGTATAGAAAACTACATAACAATTCACAAAAATTTATATTGTCTTACCATAATCATGTCTGGATCCTGAATGTAGTCATCTGTCGCAGCATCGCATGAAGCCTAAAAAAGTAAATTAATAAAGTTAAAGAAAATAAATAAGTTATAGTAAAAACAATAATAAAATTAATACTAATAAACTCATACCTGCGTAGGTGATGAGCTGCCATAACTCAGTCGGTGCCCACTATCAAAATCTCGGAACGGTCGAGACTCATCAGTGGTAGACGGGCCAGGGAAATATCTACCCAACTCCACTCCTTGAAAATCCGAGCCCATGATCAAGAATTGACCCGATGGGGTCACTTGCGACGTCCCTGGAGTGTCATAAATGCCAAGGCTGTAAGACGGCATGTCGGTCTCATGCATGCCACCTCCCATATCAGCAGCAACATCATCAGCATGAGCCTCAAAGCCCCCTTGCTGGGGACCTCCTCTCCGCCCACGACCACGTCGTCTAACACCAGCAGGTCGTCGTGGAGCAGCAGCAGCTCGTCGGCCACCACCCCGTGGCATACCACGACCTCGCTGGTACGTGGCTGGGTCAACATAATCTGGCTGGTGTGCCAAACGCTGATCCGATCGGCCTCGCTGCAGTGTCTGGGCAGCCACATCCATTAAGCGACGACTATAGTCTTGCATGATCACAGGATCGTGGACATAACTCTGCATCTGCTGCCCCATACGATATACGGTATGCAATCCAATCGCCTGCACAAAAGTTTTTAATATAAACTACGTATTTGACTCGAAATTACTATTAATGTAATTGATAATAAGAGAAAACATACTAGAGCCTCATGTCTCCCGGCGTATGAGACGTACCGACCATCTACCTGATGAACTTGGTTCCCGATAAAAAGTCGGGAAACAGTGCGGTACCATGCCATATAAACTTCGATAGGAAAGTGTTGCGGAGCTGGGGTCAAGTCCCCTCGGCTGTCCCAAATACCCAACTGCGCTGTCAGCTAATCAATAAGTGTGTCATCCACCCTCATCCGATCATCCCTCTCATAATGTAAAGGATCCCATGCAGGCCGAGTCGGTATAGGCTGCGGAAATCCAAACTGACAAAATACTCGCTCTACGGCATGATGCTCGACAATATCGAGGCACGTGAGAGGGACGGAAGCCCTCCAAATATGGCGGCCATGCGTGCAATACGCTGGCAGGGTACCTATCAGCTCTTCGTTGTACGGCGTCCAGATGAACTATCAAATAATAACACAAACCGTTAGTATGCGCAACACCTAGTTAAACAATAATTGGTAAGTTTAGTTAGATATTCACCTGTGCGTCCTCCAGAAAATCCAACACATCCCTACAGAAGGGGAGATTATGATGGCCATGATACTCTCGTGCAAGTCTACGACGCAATACCCACCTACAAGCTAGAGGGAGATCAGGAATATGTACATTAGCCGGTAGCTGTGGTAGAGGTGGCCGAAGCTGCAGAAATCGCTCCCACACCCAAACCTAACATACAAAGTTGACGTAAAGATTAACTATAACTAGGTAGAATTGTAAATAAACGACATATTATTTGAATAAGTTGTCACCTGTAGAAGTGGCAGAAAGCCAGAAACGTCTCTCTGTGTGCCCATGGATGCCTGACACATCTGCCTGTACAAAAATGATAGGACAGCACCACCCCAGCTGTAGCTAACTATATCAACAAAGTCCGCAAAATGATGCAGAAAACGGAGGCTCACTAGGTTCCCCGAAGTGTTCGGGAACAAGACCCCCCCAAATACAAGGAGCAACAACAGCCTCGTATATTGCTCCACATCCACTTCCACTGAGTCGTCGGTGATAGTATCGTGGATCTGCACCAAGTGGCCTCTAATGGGGACCAACTGCATACGACTGCTCCCAATTGCTACATCTGGGTCCTCGGACCTGAAGCCCGTGAGCCTGTGTAGCATATCCATATATGAAGCCCGATTAAAATATCTCATATTCTCAGGCAGTAAAACTGGCAAGCCATCAGTGGACAGGCCATATAAAATCTCGACGTCCTGGAGTGTGATGGTGGCTTCGCCGATGGGCAGATGGAAAGTGTGCGTCTCCGGTCACCATCGCTCAATCAACGCCGTGATCAAAGCATAGTCGAGCTGTATCCGGCCAATGCTAATGATCCTATATAATCCCATCTCCTCCAGGTGATGGACCACACGGGGATGTAGAACGCGGGGAGGAGTCAAAAACTCCCACAATAAATCCACTCTCCTGCCCCGAAAAGTCTGCGTAAGCAACTCTCCCCCCATATATGCTCGGATCTATGCTGGGGCTGTAGGGGTAGTAGCTCCGACGTCCGAGGGCCGGGATGTATAGGTGCATCCATGTCGTCAACTGCAAATTCATAATTTTTAATAACTATCATTAAAATTTATGTGTGTTTTTTATAATTTAAATTCATATTTTTTAACAACTTAATTGTAAAAATTATATATATACTTATGGTTTTCGTGCTAGATTTTCTGAGGCCTAGTGGTACCAAACTATCATTAGGCCCAGTGGTACCAAACTATCATTAATAATTTTATGTTTTTTAATAATTTTTATTCATATTTTTTAATAACTTAATTGTAAAAATTATATATATATATATATAATTTTTATAATTATGGGTTTCTAGATAAGATTTTATAATTCATGTACCATAGTCTAGTTTAATTTTGTATTTCCTTTAAAGTAAGGTGTAATAAGGAGGTCAGCAAGCAGTAAAAACAGCACGAAGCAGCAGTAACATCACAGTCCCACGGTAGTCCCAGCTACCCAAAACTTCCCGAACTACATTGACCTGATTCCTTTATAGCCAAGGATATGTAGGAAACCTTTGAAGCAGAGGTTCGGTCAAATCTTTCTAAAAATGCTTCCCACGGAGTATTCGAACGGGCAAAAATCGCTCGTTCCGCTCACTTTATCTTTGCACGAAAACTCTTCGAGTTTCCGCACAAAGATGGGCAGCTGTGAGCACGTGATTTTTGCCTTACGAAAAAACTACTCCAAAATAAATCAAAAATAAAATAAATTTCTTTTACTGTGTAATTTCTGAATTTGCGTGGTGTTAAATATTTGTTTATGTCCGTAAATGTTTACTTTGTCATGATAAAATGAAAAATAAAATAAAATACATGTTGCATGCATATAGGATATAACGATGCATTTTAAAAGATAATTTAAATAAAAAAAAATATATGCGTTATTTCTATTTTAAATATCCCACTGTGTGATTAATGTTTTTGACTATGTGTTAAATAATTGTTATGAAGTAATTAATATTTTTGTGTAATGTTAAAAATTGTTTTATAATTTTTATTAGGATTTTTTATAATTTAAATAAAATTAGAAAATATATATAAATTGTGAAAGGAAATTGGACCTGGATTAAAATCCAGGCCCAAGTGAATTAATTCCCCCCAGCCCAATCCAAAATAGCCTGTCCGGTCCAATTCAATGCAGCTACGCCAAACGACGTCGTTTGGTGATCATTCATCAAGGGTCGTTGGATTAAGTCCATCCAACGGCCAAGATTTCATCACCCTAACCCGTGATCATTACCCGACCCACTACCCCGGTTCAACCCGTCCCCCAACTTAAACCAAACGATGTCGTTTGGTTAAGTGGATTGATCCAAGCCATCCATTCTACTTGATCCAACGGACGATACCAATCCACCCCACCCCTATATAAATCCCAAGCCTTACCCCGGCCCCTAACTGAACACCCCCCCTCCTACACTGTTCATCATCGTCCCCCAAACCCCCACTCCTAACCCTAGCCGCCCTAGGATTCCACCGCCTGAAACCCGACGGCATCAACGCCGCCGGTCACCATCTTGACAACCCAGAACCCTCTGAACGTCCCCTACACGAATATGACCTTAGATTCCTTCGAATCAGGCCCCAACCCTTCGAATCTTAAATCGAAGGTTGGCCTGAAAACCTGATCTAAACCAATCAGCACCTAGTTAACACCATAGCTTCCCCTAGTCATCCTGAGTATGGATCTGTTGTTTGTTTGGCTCGAATCAGTTCCGAGTTTCTCGAATCTTCTTTTGAAGATTCGGACCAAACAAGAACAAGCTCAGATTTGTTTTAAGTTGACACCAAATGACCCCTAGTCTACCCTCACCCTTGTGTCATGTTTGGGTCTTCTCGAATCTGACCAGAAATGGTTAAATCCCAAATCGAATATTTAAGAACCCTAAAAAATTACCAAACTTTCGGATTCTGTTCAGATTAAGTAAAGATTGAGGTTCAATCGACCTTAGTCGAAGTATTTTCAGTGGAAAATACTTCGACTAAGGTCTGTTTGATTTCAAACAAAAATCCAAATCCAAGCTGAGTTCGAGTCGGATTAAAATTGAAGATTCAAAGGTATTTTTTCTATTATTTTGTGTATTCTACGTGTGTTGTTGTTTGTCTTAATAGCTTGTTAATTTTTCATGATTTTATTTGATTAATTCTGTCACTTTTGTCTCATGCCCGTCTATATGGTCAAATATGAAACTGTTTTCAATTGGTTGTGATTGTTCATAATGTAAGTAATCGACTCGATTAAGTTCGTCGATTAGTTATATTATGAATTCTCACTTATGATAATGCTAATAAAAAAACAGTCTGCTTCTATTGTTTTAGACTAATTATTGACAAATGTTGTAAATAGTCAACTGATTAATACTCGTCAATTAAATCATGTTTGTTTGTGAATCAGTGAATTCAAATGTATGCTGTATATGTTGTTTTCTGAACAGGGCATTGTCAGTATATTGACAATGCTCCTGTGTATGTTTGATCTTAGTTCAATTATAAGTTCAGTTTGCATTATTATGCTGAACCCAGTGTAATATTGTCAAGTTTGAGTTCAAGTTTACAAATGATGATTAGATGTAATTGTGATAGAATGTTTACATTCTTAGGATTCAGTCCAGAACCTAAGAGAATTGGTATTAGCTGTGTTAAATCAGGTTGATAATTAAGTTTGAACAGATTTTTAAATCTGTTTTGTAAATTCTGTTATGATTTTTACATTTAAGGCAGTAATAATAGTGATCACAGTAGGTATTTCTGGGTTAGAAACACTAGGGTAATGTGATAATAGTAGTGGGCTGAAAGTGGAATGTAATGGCTATAATTTAAGTAATAAAGGGGAACAAGGGATAATGGGGCTGCTGAAAATCATGTTAGGATCACATAAAGTATTAAAAAGTAGTTTTTAATGGAAACTTTCTAATTTTTAAAGGGATAAAGGGTCCAGCCACCATGACAAAGGTGCAACCAGCCCTGTATAAATACAAGAGCTGGACAGCTTAAAAGGGGCAGACTTGAAGAGACCTTAGAGGATTCTCAAAAAAGGGAGTTTTAAGAGAAAAAGAGAGTGTGAAATTAGGGAAGCAAACAGATTTTTAGGGGCAGTTTTCAGACAGAGAGATAGAGTTTAAGGCAGATTTTAGGAAACTGAAAGAAAACTGAAATCTGATATTATTTCTTTTCAGTAAGTCTGTTCGGATTTGTTCAATAACATTGTTCAGTTAAAAATTCTGAAATTTCCTAAAGAGTGCTATCACTGTGCATCTGGGTTCTTTGGGTATTATTATTGTTTAAATCTGTGGGAATACTGGTATTTTGCTGATTTAGTTACTGCTGCAACTGCTGAAACTTACTTCTTCTACCTCCATTTCCAGGTACATATCCTTTTAAATTCTACGTTGGAAAGAGATTCAGTATGACGGATAAAATGAAGATTGAATTGTAATACTATCTTTATTCATATGAGTTCTTTAATTAAAAACTCAGTTTTATTTTCTGGATCAAATAAGTAGTATATGTTAATAGAATGATTGTAAATTAAATATCTTTTATTGAAGACTGTATAAGTGTTGTAACAAGGTTAATTTTTCTAAATTTTCATTAAAGTATGGTTGTGATTAAGATTGTCAAGATAGGAAACAATGGCATAAAGTGGGCCATTATTTAAATTTTATGGTGTTGTTAGTTAAGTAAAGAGTAATGTAGAAATATCAAGAAAACTACACTACTAATTCTTATTGTTAAATAAGGTTTAGATGGTCTTGATGGTATATGTTTATAAAGATAATAGATGTGTGTATAAGCGTTGGTGAAAGGTGATATGATATATCTTGTTACGATATTAAAACATTATGAATGTTTACGAAATACAGTTAGGCTGTATGTAAGGTAATTTTATTGAAGTAACTTGTATAATAACTCCTTTCCTATAAACTCGATGCCTATTTGCCTTCATAAAACAAAGTGACCAAATAGTTAGGCCTATTAGATTAAAAGCGAGTATATGAGAATGAGAAGAGATGAACAAGCATAAATTGCCACACTTTACATCAATGATAATTAGAAATAGAATTTGCATTAAGTAAATAATAAAAATTCTCGGAAAATATTTCCTTCCTTTATGAATCATTTATTTTCAGTTTCATATGCAATTTATTCTTTGGCATATATATATATGACATATTTGTTAAAAAAAATAATCATATTTTTACTATGTTCTTTGAATTTGAATAGTTGGAATGAATATAACTTATATTCAGAAATCATAATCGACGAACAACCTTTAATAGATTGCGAATTCTTTTCAAAGAATTTATAGTCCTCTAAATAGGAGTTTCTCATGATTTTCACATAAAAGAAATACATAAATATAAAGAATTTGTGGAAAATCCCTAAACCATTACAAATATTTTGCGCAATTAGGGATACGTTCGCGTACCCTGATTATATTTTTAAAAGTAAAAAATCGGATTATGCATACGCGCAATTTCGAACGAATATTTAATAAAAGGATTTTTCCAAAGGCGTTAAATCAATTTCATAAAAAACCCAAGATGTACGGTTCACTATTCAAGAAAAACAAATATTCTTGAATCGACACAATTTTGAAAAATGATTGCTCAATAAATATATTATCAAAAGTTATTGTGTACACGTACGCGTGACACAAGTCCGCCATTTATTTTAAAACACGAATATACGTACGCGTAATTCGATTCAAAGAAGGATCCTCAAACACAGTAAGTATAAGCGGTAGCAAAAATCATGTAACATCAATATATTTAATAAAAATCAAGATAATTAAGCCAATAATAAAAACAGTTAAGCGACCGTGCTAGAACCACGGAATTCGGAAATGCCTAACACCTTCTTCCGGATTAACAGAATTCCTTACTCAGGATTTCTGGTTCGCAGAATAATAAGCAGAGTCATATTCTCCTCGATTCAGGGATTGAAATTGGTGACTTGGGACGCCTTAAAATTCCCAGGTGGCGACTCTGAAATAACTAAATAAATCCCGTTTCGACTGTCCTTTAATTGGAGAAAACTCCCCACGCGCCCCGCGGGCGCGGCAAAAAGGAGGTGCGACAGCTCTGGCGACTCTGCTGGGGACTAAAAGTCAAACTGTAACCCAGAACCAGTGGTTCAGGGTTTAAAGAATTCGAGCTTAAAATATCTGTGTTAATTGGTTTTATTTACTATGAGATTTTCAACTGTTTATATGCTAATATGCTAAATGTTGTTGTTTACTGCTTTAATATTATTTGAATTGTGAATATATACAACTGCTATGAAACCCCCTTCTTTCTGAGTCTTTTGAATTTATGGTGTACACGTGCGCGTGACCCACCTTTCTGTTAGAGTCCTACCAAATAAGACGGAGTTGGGACAAGTAACTAGGCCGGGCAGACTTTCGTGCTCCCGGTACGTTGCCCCCGCTTCGGCTCAAACTGTCCGTTTGGGTAAGCCAGGTTTAGAACAATCAACCTAAGGTTTTACACTTAGAATAACTCAGCCATGTACCGGATCCCTAGTAGGAACGAATATTTGCATCATATGCATTTGGCCTTGGAGACTCAACACAGGGGTTGGGTCTGTCTAGGACAGGTGAACCCAAAAATAAAAAGACCATCATGATGCATCCTACTTGTTACTTGTGCATTCATTTGCCTCGAACATGCTTGTTGACCAGCTTAAATAAAATCATGGTAAGAAGAGAGGAATAAAATGGGTTGTTTTAAATTTCGAAAAAAAAGAGAAAAGGTTTTAAATCTTGAAATAAGGGTATTTAATAAATAATAATAATAATAAATAAAAAAAATCGAAAATTACTTTTTTAGTATAAATTTTCAAAAATGAATTTTGACTTTATCAAAATTAAATTTCAGATACAAAATGAGCATCACACAAAGTCCCTCATCCACAAGTACGGAAGAATTTCTATGTCAGCTTCAAATGTGGTGGTATGATTTAGGCGAAGACGGTCAAAAATGGGTCGTCAAGCATTTGGGAAATCTCACGGACATTATGAAAGTTAAACCCCGTGATGATCTGATTGCGGCATTAGTAACTTTCTGGGATCCTGTTCACAATGTTTTTCGTTTCTCTGACTTCGAGCTTACTCCTACATTAGAGGAGATAGCTGGATATACTGGTTTTGAAGGAAGTTTAAGAAATCAAAGCTTGATATTCACAAAGGCTCCTTCGGTACATCGATTCTTCGGTCTTTTGAACATCAGCAGTTAAATCAGGAAAAGCAATGTCATCAATGGATGTTGTTCCTTCGACTTTTTGTATTCAAGGTTCGGAAAGTCAGATGGGTTTGAAATTCATGAAAAAGGCCTTACTAATAAGCAAAACAAAGACACTTGGCAGATTCACCGTCGATTTGCTTTCATGGTGGCTTTTCTAGGAGTCATGGTCTTCCCAAATAAAGAGCGAACAATTGATATTCGCACCGCAAAAGTTGTGCAAATCCTTACCACCAAAGAAAATCACACCCTTGTCCCCATCATTCTATCAGATATTTATCGGGCTTTGACTTTATGCAAATCAGGAGCAAAGGTCTTCGAAGGATGCAAAATTTTGTTGCAAATGTGGGTGATTGAACATCTCCAACAACAGCCCAAGATCATACAATATGGGTCGAACAAAGCTAATTGCATCGAGAGCTATGAGGAAAGAACAAAAAATTATCAAGCTCCAGAAGGGATAGAAGCATGGGTATCTCATCTAAAGGCTTTAATGGAAAATCAAATTGAATGGACTCTGGGATGGCTCCCGATGAGAGAAGTAATACATATGTCAACCTCAAATAGTTATCTACTACTATTGGGATTGAGAAGCATTCAGCCGTATGCACCACTAAGAGTCCTAAGGCAACTAGGGAGATATCAAATAGTTCCTGATGAGGAAGATTTGAGTATGCAAGTAATCGAATTACACCCAGAAGCCACTATTCCCGAAGCTCTACTTCAACAGATGTGGAATGGATGTCGATACTTGAAAAGTGATACTCAAGTCCCAGACACTACAAAGGGTGAGATGAATCCTGGATATGCAAGGTGGTTCGAAAAACGATCTCACGTGGATGATGTACCAGAACCTGAACTAAAAAGGCCAACAAAAAGACCCCATGTTCAAAACTTCAATGATAAAATCCAAGAGCGGTTGATCTGGGGAGAAAAAGAAAAAGGGTACAAAGCAACTATCCATGCCCTAAAAGAAAATCTAAGAAGCCTCAGTTTGGAGAAAGATTTGCAAGAACAAGAAGCCGAAGGCGAGAAAAAGAGTCTAGCTTGTGAGAATGAAAATCTTCATGCTCGATTCCAAAAAATGAAAAGAGTTTCTGAAACGCCAAAGAGGAGCTGGAAGGATCAAAAAATCATCGCCAATCTCTTTGAAAGAATGCAAGATTATGATTTCATTCTTGCGGAAAATGAAAGGGCATTGAGCAAAGCAAAAGAAAAGATCCAACAATTAAACGAAGAAGCCAGATCTAACAAGGAACGCCAAGATAGGCAATCCGAAAAAGACAAGGCACAATTCAAGAAGGAAAAAAACTATTGGATGCGATCAGAAGACCAGCTTCGTGCACAACTAGAAGAGGCAAGAAGATGCAACAGAGAACACCAACAAGCAGACCTCGACAGGGAAAGAGCGCAAGCAAGATTAGAGCAGGCCAGACTCCGAGCTTTGTTAGAATCAGCTCTAGATCGTGAGAACCGTGTCAGAGATATAGCCACCACTCGTCAACAGCAATTGCAAGACCAAGACCAACGTCTCCAAGGTTTCAGAGCACAAATCCACGACCTGGCAGTCTTTACATCTCAAAGTTATGTAAACTGCCAAGGAATGGATTATGAAAGATTTACTGAGCGTGCGCCCACTTTTGCTCGTCATCTAGCAATGGAGTTAGAAAGGATGTATCGTACGCTAGGAGGCCATCCGGGTCAAGCACCACATTGAGCAGATAATCCAATATTTGACAACAAAAATGGAAAGTGGGGCATGTTGTGAGATGTTATGAATTGTATCTTTTATTCAAGTGTTTGTGTTTTCAAGCCATTTTCTTAAAGTTTTCAAATGTAATTCCATCTTTGTGTAATGAATAAAAATGATTGCATTTGGTCCGAACTATGCAAGGTCTGATTCATGTAAGAGCATGATACGTAGGCAATCTATCAGATTCGACCACCACGATAAAATATATATATTAAATAAAAGTGAATGACAATTTTTCAATTTCAAGAAAGCTAGGACGACACAAGCAACCGAGCGAATGCATAATAGAAAGGGATTATTTGTCTAGGAGCATTGCATCTCAACGTGTGATTATATATGTGTTAAACTCTCAAAACTAACAAGTTTGTCCATTTACAGAATTCAAGCAGTTAGTTTCTCTAAAGAGTATACTGGCATATTATCACTATCACACAAGATCAAAAGGACCAATACCCGAAAGTATGTCTATCCCAGATGTTGACACAGGTATGGAGATAGAAGAGATAGATGTCGGGAAAATGAAAGAAGAGATGTTTAAGCTCAAGCAGCAAATGGCTGAGATGTACCAAGCTTGGTCTACAGGATAGTTACCCTCATCTTACCCAAATAACCCTGCTCCATCAATGACCCAAACTCAGGATAATATCACCACTGAATTATCCCCAAGTTTCCCCATTTATCAGCACTACCGAGGCACCACCTCTCAGACACCACAGTCTCCACCTCCAAAACCAGTTCCGTACTTTCCTCCACCTATGACTCCTGTTTTCGTAGCACCTCCCCCTGCTACATTTCACAAATCTCCTAGCGAGCCTACATTCCAGGCCCAGGACAACCAATATTACCCCCGGAGCCCACCTTCAAAGCCTCCGAAATCAATTCAACTGCTCCCGGTTTGATCTCCCAACCGAAATTGACAAGCCAGTCAAAAATGTTGAACAAGAAGAGATGTTCAGGAAGGTCAAAAGTCTAGAACAATCGTTCCGAGACATGCGAGGATTAGGTGGACAAGTCAGTGTAGCCTACAAAGATTTATGCTTATTCCCTAATGTACAATTGCCAGTTGGCTTCAAGATGCCCAAATTTGACCTATACAGCGGGCACGGCGACCCAGTAGCCCACTTAAGGGGTTTCTGTAGCAAGATGCGAGGAGCTGGGGGAAAGGATGAATTATTAATGGCATACTTCAGTCAAAGTTTAAGCGGATCAGCTTTGGAGTGGTATACACGCCAGGACCATGGAAGATGGTACACCTGGGATGACCTGGCACAGGCATTCGCATACCATTTCCAATACAATCTGGAAATCATCCCAGATCGATTATCTTTGACCAAATTTGAAAAGAAACACAATGAAAGTTTCAGAGAGTATGGTTTTCGGTGGAGAGAACAGGCAGCAAGAGTGGATCCTCCTATGAAGGAGAGCGAAATGGTAGATTACTTCCTCCAAGCCTTGGAACCAACTTACTATGCCCACTTGGTTTCAGCGGTTGGAAAATCATTCAACGAGGTAGTAAAGATGGGAGGTATGGTGGAAGAAGGCCTCAAAACAAATAAAATCATGAGCTATTCAGCAATTAAGGCAACTACTCAAGCTATTCAAGGCGGGGTAGGAGGAATCAGAAGAAAGAAAAGGGAGGAAGCAGCAGTAGTTGATTCAGGAATTTGGCCGGGACCCAGAGGTTCACCACTTTACTATAATCAACAACGACCTCGCCAATCAGCTTACCACCATGATTCATCCCAACACTACTATCACCCTTCAGAGCCTCATTTTGCCATTAACCATGCTCAAGCATACAATCAGCCACCTGTTCACACCAATTGGCGTGCTCCTGTCACACCAAATACTTACCCACGAGCTTATCTCGGACCAGGTTTCAGGCCTAGGCCAGCATTCAGGGGAGAAAGGGAACAGAAAAAGAAAACTTACACTCTATTGGGAGAGTCTTACACTAGTCTGTTCCACAGGCTGAGACAGCTAGACATGCTGAGACCAATACAATCCAAACTACCCAATCCTCCACCAAAGAATCTGGATTACACCATTAGCTGTGAATATTGCTCCGGTGCACCAGGCCATGATACGGAGAAATGTTGGCATTTGAAAAATGCAATACAAGAGCTGATTGATACTAATAAAATCGAGGTTCAAAACCCCGAAGCTCCAAATATCAATAGAAATCCAATGCCAGCCCATCAAGAGGCTAACATGATAGAAATCATACAAGCTGATGGAGAGACAAAGAAGCCGTCACAAACTGTCATGATGATCAAGTCTCATGAAACCAAGCCAGATAAGCAGTTGATGGAGGAGAAGCCGGTGACTAAACAGAACAAAAATGGTGATAAATCGTCTATGATAGTCGATGAGGGGTCATCGAGCAAAGTTGCCGCAAAACAAGAAAGGCCGAAAGTGATAGTACCAGGGGTTGCTAACAAACCCGTTGTATTCGTGGAAGGAGCACGTACAGATCGGGTTATTATTGCACCTGTAATCCAGCTGCCGATCATCAACAACAAAGCCATCCCATGGAACTATGAACGGGTGACTGTAATGTACAAGGGCAAAGAAATCAAGGAAGAAGTGTGTGAGGTGCAAGGCTTGACTCGTTCGGGAAGATGTTTTACTCCCGAAGAGCTAAGAAAAACTAAAAACAATCCAATGCCAACAAAGAAAGCTGTGACGGAGGAAGAGGCGGAGGAGTTTTTAAGAAAGATGAAACTCCATGATTATTCTGTTGTGGATCAATTAAAGAAGACCCCCGCTCAAATTTCATTGTTATCATTACTGATCCATTCAGAGGAACACCGTCTGGCGTTGATGAAAATCCTGAATGAAGCTCATGTTCCTGAAAAGATCTCTGTAAATCATTTGGGAAAAATAGCCAACAGAATCTTTGAGACAAACAGAATTACATTTGCTGATGATGAATTACCTGTGGAAGGTACCGAGCACAACAGAGTTACCTCACCGTGAAATGTGAAAACTCCGTAGTAACCCGGGTATTGGTTGACAATGGGTCCAGTGCAAACATATGCCCTCTCTCCACTTTAAACAAATTAAAGATTAAAGAGGAGAGGATCCAGAATAATAGTATCTGCGTACGAGGATTTGACGGTGGAAGCAGAGATTCATTTGGCGACATAGTGTTGGAACTGACAATAGGGCCAGTTGAATTCACAATGGAATTCCAAGTGTTGGACATAACTGTGTCTTACAACTTGTTGTTGGGTCGACCATGGATCCATGCTGCTAAATCAGTCCCGTCAACACTACATCAGGCTGTCAAGTTTGAATGGGACCATCAAGAAATAGTCGTGCATGGAGAAGAAAGTTTAAATGCTCACAACAGCACCATTGTACCGGTCGAGAGAACAGAAATTGACCAAGGACCATGGGTATACCAAGTGTCCGACACGGTGTCGGTAGAGAAAATTCCAGAAGGGAAACACCTTTCGAATCCAAAGATATCCTCTGCATCAGTCATGGTAGCTTATGAAATGCTGAAGAATGGCTTTATACCCGGCAAAGGTCTGGGCTTATCTCTGCAAGGAATTGTATAACCAGTATCTCTCCCCGAGAACTGGGGAACATTCGGTTTAGGGTTCACACCTACCGCCAATGACGTGATAAGGGCCAGGAAGTTGAAACACCAAGCATGGGTTCTTCCAAAACCAGTACCACAGCTGTCGAAGTCTTTTGTCAAGACCGGTGCTAAAAATCGCCCGATAATAACAATTCCTAAATCCCAGGTCAATCCTGAGGAGGAGTTAATTGAAAGGTTCGAGAAATTGTTTAGTGATGTGAATATGTTGGAAGGCGGAGAAGGATGTAGCAACGCAGAAGTTCAATTCGTTAGACCAGAAACAAAGCTCAATAATTGGAAAGCCACTCCTCTCCCAATTCGAAAGGAGTCTTGGTAGTTTATTTTGATTTTCTTTCAGTTTGTTTGGGTTATTTCAAGGTTGTAATCCCAAAGTTTATCTTACAGTTTGTTTGAAGTGTGCAAACCTTGTTATATTTCATCATCCAATAAAAAGCAGTTTCCTTTTATTATCATTCCTGATAGTTTTCTTTTCTTTTTCTTCTTTCCTATACAGTTCCTTTTACGCTGGCTCTAGTGATATGGCATGCATGAGGAATCCTCAGCCCAGTCTTAAAAATCAATCTGGTTCCGAAGTAATAATTCAAGAAATATATTGTGATTATGAATCAGAATATGATGAAGATGAGGTTTTTGAAGAGATTAGTAAAGAGTTAATTCACTTTGAGGAAAAAATCAAACCTAACTTGAGTGATACCGAGGACATCAATATAGGGGACACGAGTAATATCCGAGAAACTAAAATAAGTGTCCATCTGGAGCCAAAGATCCGAGAGGAGTTAATTAAAGCACTCATAGAATTCAAAGATGTTTTTGCATGGTCGTATGACGACATGCCGGGCTTGAGCACTGATTTAGTGGTCCACAAATTACCCACCGATCCAACGGTGCCTCCTGTCAAGCAGAGGCTGAGAAAATTCAAGCCTGATATGAGTATGAGAATTAAGGAAGAAATCACCAAACAATTGGAAACAAAGGTCATTCGAGTCACTCGATATCCTGTTTGGTTAGCTAATATCGTTCCTATACCAAAGAAAGACGGCAAAATTAGAGTATGCGTCGACTATCACAATCTCAACAAAGCAAGTCCAAAGGATAATTTCCCATTACCCAATATCCATATTTTAATCGACAATTGTGCCAAGCATGATATAGGGTCTTTCGTGGATTGTTATGCCGGGTATCATCAAATTCTAATGGATGAAGAAGATGCAGAAAAGACGGCATTCATCACACCATGGGGAACTTATTGCTACCGAGTAATGCCATTCGGTTTAAAGAACGCCGGAGCAACCTATATGAGAGCAATGACCATAGTGTTTCATGATATGATACACAAGGAGATTGAGGTATATGTGGACGATGTGATCATAAAATCAAAGCATCAGGCCGACCACGTTGGGGATTTGAGGAAGTTCTTCTTAAGACTTCGCAGGTACAACCTCAAGCTTAACCCTGCCAAGTGCGCATTTGGAGTTCCATCCGGAAAGTTGCTGGGATTCATAGTCAGTCGACGAGGCATTGAGCTAAATCCGTCAAAGATCAAAGCCATCCAAGAACTGCCACCCCCAAGAAACAAAACCGAAGTAATGAGTTTGTTGGGAAGGTTAAATTATATCAGCAGGTTTATAGCTCAGCTCACAACAACCTGTGAGCCAATTTTCAAATTGTTGAAAAAGGATGCTGCGGTCAAATGGACTGATGAGTGTCAAGAAGCATTTGATAAGATAAAAGGGTACTTGTTGAAACCACCCGTGTTGGTCCCGCCAGAGCCAGAAAGACCTTTGATTCTTTACTTAACGGTTTTGGAGAATTCATTTGGTTGTGTATTGGGACAACATGACCTCACTGGCAGAAAAGAACAGGCCATCTACTACCTTAGCAAGAAGTTCACAGCTTGTGAGGTTAAGTATACTCATCTGGAAAAGACATATTGCGCCCTAACATGGGTAGCTCAAAAATTGAAACACTATTTGTCATCCTACACTACCTACCTCATTTCTCGGTTGGATCCATTGAAATACATTTTTCAAAAGCCTATGCCAACAGGAAGACTTGCAAAGTGGCAGATACTACTCACAGAATTCGACATCATCTATGTGACTCGAACTGCAATGAAGGCTCAAGCACTGGCCGATCATTTAGCCGAAAACCCGGTCGATGAGGAATATGAGCCGTTGAAGACTTATTTTCCTGATGAAGAAACAATGCATATCGACGAGGCGGAACAAATTGAAAAACCTGGTTGGAAACTTTTCTTTGATGGAGCCGCTAACATGAAAGGAGTCGGAATAGGAGCTGTAATCATTTCTGAAATAGGGCATCACTATCCTGTTACGGCTCAATTACGATTTTATTGCACCAATAATATGGCTGAATATGAAGCTTGCATTTTGGGGTTAAGGCTAGCCGCGGACATGGGTATCCGAGAAATCTTAGTCATGGGAGATTCAGATCTTTTGGTACATCAAATTCAAGGAGAATGGGAAACCCGAGACTTGAAGCTCATACCATACCGACAATGTCTACATGATCTTTGTCAGCGGTTTCAATCAGTGGAATTCCAACATATTCCAAGAATCCATAATGTGGTTGCCGATGCATTGGCTACCCTAGCATCAATGCTGCACCATCCGGACAAAGCTTATGTAGATCCAATACATATTCAAGTCCACAATCAGCACGCTTATTGCAATGTGGTTGAGGAAGAATTTGATGGAGAACCATGGTTCCACGACATCAAGGAATATATCAGGATGGGTATATATCCCGCACAAGCCACAGGAGATCAAAAGAGAACCATAAGGCGATTGGCAAATGGATTCTTCTTAAGCGGAGGAGTTCTGTATAAAAGAACACCAGATCTTGGATTATTAAGATGCATAGATGCCAGACAAGCCACAATTGTCATGTCTGAAGTACATTCGGGAGTTTGCGGACCCCACATGAGTGGATATGTGTTGGCAAAGAAGATCCTCCGGGCTGGTTACTATTGGCTTACCATGGAGAGAGATTGTATCAGTTTTGTACGCAAGTGTCATCAATGCCAAATACACGGAGATTTGATTCATTCTCCACCATCCGAGTTGCACACAATGTCGGCACCATGGCCCTTTGTTGCCTGGGGCATGGATGTGATTGGACCAATTGAGCCGACAGCATCCAATGGACACAGGTTCATTCTGGTAGCTATTGATTATTTTACCAAATGGGTTAAGGCCAAGACATTCAAATCAGTGACCAAGAAAGCTGTGGTCGATTTTGTCCATTCAAATATCATATGTCGATTCGGAATCCCGAAGGTGATCATCACAGATAACGGTGCTAATCTTAACAGCAACTTAATGAAGGAAGTATGTCAACAGTTTAAGATTACACATCGTAACTCTACCCCATATCGGCCCAAGGCGAATGGAGCAGTAGAAGCAGCCAACAAAAACATAAAGAAGATACTTCGGAAAATGATAGAAGGTTCAAAACAATGGCATGAAAAGCTACCATTTGCATTATTGGGATACCGCACTACTGTTCGCACTTCAGTAGAAGCAACTCCTTATTTGTTGGTATACGGCACTGAAGCAGTAATTCCTGCAGAAACTGAGATTCCTTCCCTTCGGATCATCGCCGAAGCAAAGATTGATGATGATGAATGGGTCAAAACCCGTCTAGAACAGTTAAACTTGATTGACGAAAAACGATTGACCGCAGTATGTCATGGTCAATTATATCAAAGAAGAATAGAAAGAGCATACAACAAAAAGGTGCGTCCCCGGAAGTTTGAAGTAGGTCAGCCTGTGCTGAAACGTATTCTTCCACATCAGGTTGAAGCAAAAGGCAAATTTGCCCCGAATTGGCAAGGACCATTCATTGTGACCAGAGTATTATCGAATGGTGCACTATGTTTAACAGATATTGAAGGCAAATGCATAGATATGGCGATCAATTCTGACGCGGTAAAGAGATATTATGCATAACTTTTTGAATGTTTGTATTTAGCACTATTTCGAAGATTGAAATGACAAAGGCAATTTATTCTGCTATCCAAACACTATACCATTTGCTTCCCCTTTGAGCCATACTTGTTTCTTTCCTACCCTCTCTTGGAATCAATAAAAAAAAATCACTATTATTAGTGAACTACGTTTGACCTGATTCCTCAAAGAAGGATACGTAGGCGCTTCACGCCTCGGTCATAAGGTGCACAATATACATAAAATGTGCACAAAAAGAAACATCAAGCGACCCCAATAAAGGAACTGGGGCAAGAATTGTATTGGAAACAAGAAAAGATTCCAAGAGTCGTAATTTTAAACACATACCAAAATTGTTTAGCTTTTCCATTTCTAACCCCATACCATAAAGACCTTTCGACCAATCTTAGAAAAATGCTAAGTCAAGAAAATGAAGATGGTTCATAACATTCTGGTACAAACAAGAAAAGAAAGTAAAAACGAGAGAGTCTTATAGGTGAAAACCCAAACGGGCACCATAAGGCGACGGAAGTTAAGAGAAAAGTAAAAATGAGAGAGTCTTATTGGTGAAAACCTTTGTAGGCACCATAAGGTGAAAAGGAAGTGAGAAATAAACAAATAAGGAAAGTTTATCAGTGAAAACTTTTTAAGACATTGCAAGTCCAACAGGTCTGTGAAATGAGAAATGAAGTTGGGTTATGGAAATTTTGGCAAAAACAAAAATGAGACAATTGAAAGGAGATTGATTAAAAGACTGGGTTGATTAATCCGAAATGCATACCCTGATTATTGGTGCCAGTAACTCCAATCAGATAAGTTTTCATTCTTGCTCCAACAGTCATCCAAAATTGGATTTTTCTTTTTATTCTATAATTGTCGAAATCAACGTGTTTCGTCACTAATAATCTTACTTTTCTAAAAGCTTTGAAATGAGTTTTATTCCAAACAAATAAGAAGGAATGTCAAGGTATACTACCAAGATTCAAGGTTACAAAATACAGCCACGAAAGGTGGGAGATAAAATATGGGTGTAAGAAAGATGAAATCAAAAGTGGATCAGCAAAGTCAGAAGAGGCATATGATTACAGTTAAAAGGTTTTGAAGGAAAACACACAGAGGGGAATCCTATAGTCAAGGATCAATTACAAAGACAAAACAGTCTTTTCAATCATTCCAACGCAATAAAGAGAGACAAAGAGAAACATCACCATCGGCAAGAATACCACAGCCAGCCACCCTGCTTTAAACTAACAAAGTTCTTTGATTTAAAACAGGGGCAAGTATAATATTTGTATCAGGGAATACCCGATAGAATTGAAGAAATCAAGCGTCCACCTGGAGAATGAGGATGAAGAAATTGAAGAAGTCAGGCGTCCACCTGGACAATGAGGATAAGAATTGAAGAAGTCAGGCGTACACCTGGAGAATGAGGATGAGAATTAAAGAAGTCAGGCGTCCACCTGGAGAATGAGGATGAAGAAATTGAAGAAGTCAGGCGTCCACCTGGAGAATGAGGATGAAGAATTAAAGAAGTCAGGCGTCCACCTGGAGAATGAGGATGAGAATTGAAGAAGTCAGGCGTCCACCTGGAGAATGAGGATGAAGAAATTGAAGAAGTCAGGCGTCCACCTGGAGAATGAGGATAAGAATTGAAGAAGTCAGGCGTCCACCTGGAGAATGAGGATGAGAATTAAAGAAGTCAGGCGTCCACCTGGAGAATGAGGATGAGAAAATTGAAGAAGTCAGGCGTCCACCTGGAGAATGAGGATGAGAAATTGAAGAAGTCAGGCGTCCACCTGGAGAATGAGGATGAAGAAATTGAAGAAGTCAGGCGTCCACCTGGAGAATGAGGATGAAGAATTAAAGAAGTCAGGCGTCCACCTGGAGAATGAGGATGAGAAAAAGAAGAAGTCAGGCGTCCACCTGGAGAATGAGGATGAAGAATTGAAGAAGTCAGGCGTCCACCTGGAGAATGAGGATGAAAAATTGAAGAAGTCAGGCGTCCACCTGGAGAATGAGGATGAGAAAAAAGAAGAAATCAGGCGTCCACCTGGAGAATGAGGATGAGAAAAAGAAGAAGTCAGGCGTCCACCTGGAGAATGAGGATGAGAAAAAGAAGAAGTCAGGCGTCCACCTGGAGAATGAGGATGAGAATTGAAGAAGTCAGGCGTCCACCTGGAGAATGAGGATGAGAAAATTGAAGAAGTCAGGCGTCCACCTGGAGAATGAGGATGAAAATTAAAGAAGTCAGGCGTCCACCTGGAGAATGAGGATGAAGAATTAAAGAAATCAGGCGTCCACCTGGAGAATGAGGATAAGAAAAAGAAGAAGTCAGGCGTCCACCTGGAGAATGAGGATGAGAATTAAAGAAATCAGGCGTCCACCTGGAAAATGAGGATGAGAAAATTGAAGAAGTCAGGCGTCCACCTGGAGAATGAGGATGAGAAAATTGAAGAAGTCAGGCGTCCACCTTGAGAATGAGGATGAGAAATTGAAGAAGTCAGGAGTCCACCTGGAGAATGAGGATAAGAATTGAAAAAGCCAGGCGTCCACCTGGAGAATGAGGATGAAGAAAGAAAAGAAGCAGTCAAGGCACCCACCTGAAGAACGAGGGAATGAAATTGAAGTGTTGAAATCAAAATCCCGCTCATATGAAAAAGGAGCACATTTAGAATCAATAAAGCAGAGGAGTCCAACAAAATCCCCAACAAGAAACAACAAGAGTTCCAAAAGGAATACGGAATAAGACAAATGCCCAAGAGTCACCAAGATATCAAGACAACAAGAAACGCAAGGGCATGATCTAGATAAGATTTTATAATTCATGTACCATAGTCTAGTTTAATTTTGTATTTCCTTTAAAGTAAGGTGTAATAAGGAGGTTAGCAAGCAGTAAAAACAGCACGAAGCAGCAGTAACATCACAGTCCCACGGTAGTCCCAGCTACCCAAAACTTCCCGAACTACATTGACCTGATTCCTTTATAGCCAAGGATATGTAGGAAACCTTTGAAGCAGAGGTTCGGTCAAATCTTTCTAAAAATGCTTCCCACGGAGTATTCGAACGGGCAAAAATCGCTCGTATCCGCTCACTTTATCTTTGCACGAAAACTCTTCGAGTTTCCGCACAAAGATGGGCAGCTGTGAGCACGTGATTTTTGCCTTACGAAAAAACTACTCCAAAATAAATCAAAAATAAAATAAATTTCTTTTACTGTGTAATTTCTGAATTTGCGTGGTGTTAAATATTTGTTTATGTCCGTAAATGTTTACTTTGTCATGATAAAATGAAAAATAAAATAAAATACATGTTGCATGCATATAGGATATAACTATGCATTTTAAAAGATAATTTAAATAAAAAAAATATATGCGTTAGTTCTATTTTAAATATCCCACTGTGTGATTAATGTTTTTGACTATGTGTTAAATAATTGTTATGAAGTAATTAATATTTTTGTGTAAGGTTAAAAATTGTTTTATAATTTTTATTAGGATTTTTTATAATTTAAATAAAATTAGAAAATATATATAAATTGTGAAAGGAAATTGGACCTGGATTAAAATCCAGGCCCAAGTGAATTAATTCCCCCCCAGCCCAATCCAAAATAGCTTGTCCGGTCCAATTCAATGCAGCTACGCCAAACGACATCGTTTGGTGATCATTCATCAAGGGCCGTTGGATTAAGTCCATCCAACGGCCAAGATTTCATCACCCTAACCCGTGATCATTACCCGACCCACTGCCCCGGTTCAACCCGTCCCCCAACTTAAACCAAACGATGTCGTTTGGTTAAGTGGATTGATCCTAGCCATCCATTCTACTTGATCCAACGGACGATACCAATCCACCCCACCCCTATATAAATCCCAAGCCTTACCCCGGCCCCTAACTGAACACCCCCCCTCCTACATTGTTCATCATCGTCCCCCAAACCCCCACTCCTAACCCTAGCCGCCCTAGGATTCCACCGCCTGAAACCCGGCGGCATCAACGCCGCCGGTCACCATCTTGACACCCCAGAACCCTCTGAACGTCCCCTACACGAATATGACCTTAGATTCCTTCGAATCAGGCCCCAACCCTTCGAATCTTAAATCGAAGGTTGGCCTGAAAACCTGATCTAAACCAATCAGCACCTAGTTAACACCATAGCTTCCCCTAGTCATCCTGAGTATGGATCTGTTGTTTGTTTGGCTCGAATCAGTTCCGAGTTTCTCGAATCTTCTTTTGAAGATTCGGACCAAACAAGAACAAGCTCAGATTTGTTTTAAGTTGACACCAAATGACCCCTAGGCTACCCTCACCCTTGTGTCATGTTTGGGTCTTCTCGAATCTGACCAGAAATGGTTAAATCCCAAATCGAATATTTAAGAACCCTAAAAAATTACCAAACTTTCGGATTCTGTTCAGATTAAGTAAAGATTGAGGTTCAATCGACCTTAGTCGAAGTATTTTCAGTGGAAAATACTTCGACTAAGGTCTGTTTGATTTCAAACAAAAATCCAAATCCAAGCTGAGTTCGAGTCGGATTAAAATTGAAGATTCAAAGGTATTTTTTCTATTATTTTGTGTATTCTACGTGTGTTGTTGTTTGTCTTAATAGCTTGTTAATTTTTCATGATTTTATTTGATTAATTCTGTCACTTTTGTCTCATGCCCGTCTATATGGTCAAATATGAAACTGTTTTCAATTGGTTGTGATTGTTCATAATGTAAGTAATCGACTCGATTAAGTTCGTCGATTAGTTATATTATGAATTCTCACTTATGATAATGCTAATAAAAAAACAGTCTGCTTCTATTGTTTTAGACTAATTATTGACAAATGTTGTAAATAGTCAACTGATTAATACTCGTCAATTAAATCATGTTTGTTTGTGAATCAGTGAATTCAAATGTATGCTGTATATGTTGTTTTCTGAACAGGGCATTGTCAGTATATTGACAATGCTCCTGTGTATGTTTGATCTTAGTTCAATTATAAGTTCAGTTTGCATTATTATGCTGAACCCAGTGTAATATTGTCAAGTTTGAGTTCAAGTTTACAAATGATGATTAGATGTAATTGTGATAGAATGTTTACATTCTTAGGATTCAGTCCAGAACCTAAGAGAATTGGTATTAGCTGTGTTAAATCAGGTTGATAATTAAGTTTGAACAGATTTTTAAATCTGTTTTGTAAATTCTGTTATGATTTTTACATTTAAGGCAGTAATAATAGTGATCACAGTAGGTATTTCTGGGTTAGAAACACTAGGGTAATGTGATAATAGTAGTGGGCTGAAAGTGGAATGTAATGGCTATAATTTAAGTAATAAAGGGGAACAAGGGATAATGGGGCTGCTGAAAATCATGTTAGGATCACATAAAGTATTAAAAAGTAGTTTTTAATGGAAACTTTCTAATTTTTAAAGGGATAAAGGGTCCAGCCACCATGACAAAGGTGCAACCAGCCCTGTATAAATACAAGAGCTGGACAGCTTAAAAGGGGCAGACTTGAAGAGACCTTAGAGGATTCTCAAAAAAGGGAGTTTTAAGAGAAAAAGAGAGTGTGAAATTGGGGAAGCAAACAGATTTTTAGGGGCAGTTTTCAGACAGAGAGATAGAGTTTAAGGCAGATTTTAGGAAACTGAAAGAAAACTGAAATCTGATATTATTTCTTTTCAGTAAGTCTGTTCGGATTTGTTCAATAACATTGTTCAGTTAAAAATTCTGAAATTTCCTAAAGAGTGCTATCACTGTGCATCTGGGTTCTTTGGGTCTTATTATTGTTTAAATCTGTGGGAATACTGGTATTTTGCTGATTTAGTTACTGCTGCAACTGCTGAAACTTACTTCTTCTACCTCCATTTCCAGGTACATATCCTTTTAAATTCTATGTTGGAAAGAGATTCAGTATGACGAATAAAATGAAGATTGAATTGTAATACTATCTTTATTCATATGAGTTCTTTAATTAAAAACTCAGTTTTATTTTCTGGATCAAATAAGTAGTATATGTTAATAGAATGATTGTAAATTAAATATCTTTTATTGAAGACTGTATAAGTGTTGTAACAAGGTTAATTTTTCTAAATTTTCATTAAAGTATGGTTGTGATTAAGATTGTCAAGATAGGAAACAATGGCATAAAGTAGGCCATTATTTAAATTTTATGGTGTTGTTAGTTAAGTAAAGAGTAATGTAGAAATATCAAGAAAACTACACTACTAATTCTTATTGTTAAATAAGGTTTAGATGGTCTTGATGGTATATGTTTATAAAGATAATAGATGTGTGTATAAGCGTTGGTGAAAGGTGATATGATATATCTTGTTACGATATTAAAACATTATGAATGTTTACGAAATACAGTTAGGCTGTATGTAAGGTAATTTTATTGAAGTAACTTGTATAATAACTCCTTTCCTATAAACTCGATGCCTATTTGCCTTCATAAAACAAAGTGACCAAATAATTAGGCCTATTAGATTAAAAGCGAGTATATGAGAATGAGAAGAGATGAACAAGCATAAATTGCCACACTTTACATCAATGATAATTAGAAATAGAATTTGCATTAAGTAAATAATAAAAATTCTCGGAAAATATTTCCTTCCTTTATGAATCATTTATTTTCAGTTTCATATGCAATTTATTCTTTGGCATATATATATATGACATATTTGTTAAAAAAAAATCATATTTTTACTATGTTCTTTGAATTTGAATAGTTGGAATGAATATAACTTATATTCGGAAATCATAATCGACGAACAACCTTTAATAGATTGCGAATTCTTTTCAAACAATTTATAGGCCTCTAAATAGGAGTTTCTCATGATTTTCACATAAAAGAAATACATAAATATAAAGAATTTGTGGAAAATCCCTAAACCATTACAAATATTTTGCGCAATTAGGGATACGTTCGCGTACCCTGATTATATTTTTAAAAGTAAAAATTCGGATTATGCGTACGCGCAATTTCTAACGAATATTTAATAAAAGGATTTTTCCAAAGGCGTTAAATCAATTTCATAAAAAACCCAAGATGTACGGTTCACTATTCAAGAAAAACAAATATTCTTGAATCGACACAATTTTGAAAAATGATTGCTCAATAAATATATTATCAAAAGTTATTGTGTACACGTACGCGTGACACAAGTCCGCCATTTATTTTAAAACACGAATATACGTACGCGTAATTCGATTCAAAGAAGGATCCTCAAACACAGTAAGTATAAGCGGTAGCAAAAATCATGTAACATCAATATATTTAATATAAATCAAGATAATTAAGCCAATAATAAAAACAGTTAAGCGACCGTGCTAGAACCACGGTATTCGGAAATGCCTAACACCTTCTTCCGGATTAACAGAATTCCTTACTCAGGATTTCTGGTTCGCAAAATAATAAGCAGAGTCATATTCTCCTCGATTCAGAGATTGAAATTGGTGACTTGGGACGCCTTAAAATTCCCAGGTGGCGACTCTGAAATAACTAAATAAATCCCGTTTCGACTGTCCTTTAATTGGAGAAAACTCCCCACGCGCCCCGCGGGCGCGGCAAAAAGGAGGTGCGACACAAGACTCTAAATTTTACTACACTAAAAGGGTCTACATTTTACTACGCTAAAAAGGTCTACATTTTATTACGCTAAAAAATAATTTAAACTAAACGGCATAAAAACACATAAATATACATGAGGATATTAACAAACACATTTTTAGACTAATTTACATAATTTTATACAACATTAAAATTAAATCCGGATAAAATTTAACATGCTAGTTTCGGAAAAAATAAACACAAACCGAAATAAAACACATACAAATCAAGTAATATGCATTGTTATAAAAGTTTCAACTTAAAATAAATCGAAATACCTTGATTTAGAATTTTCGGAATGTAAATAGATCGAAATTTTGACTCCGGAAGAGTGAATCCACAATAACACGAAGCTCTACTCGACAGTAGGACCACCAATCTTCAACTTATATGTGCCGGGGGGACCCAATGTTTTTTTTTTTAAATTGGGGCAGAATCGGGGGGGGGGGGACCAAAAGGGAGTAAAAAATGATGGAGATGAAACGAAGAAGAAGAAGACAGGAGGATTTTTATTAAGGGGTATAGCGCCATTAATAGTGGCGCTATGTGAGATGGGATTTTGGGGTATAGCGCCACTATTAATGGCGCTATGTAAGGTGTGTCAGTTTTACTATGTATAGCGCCACAAAAAGTGGCGCTATACAGTAACGGTGCAGTTAACGTTACTGTATAGCGCCACTATTTGTGGCGTTATATATAGTTTGGTAACTTTTTTTTAACACTTATTTGCGTATTTTGAGTCAAAAAAACCACATTTTGGTTCCGGATACTTCATGTAAGAATCCGGAACCAAAATGTGGTTTTTTTGACTCAAAATACGCAAATAAGTGTTAAAAAAAAGTTACCAAACTATATATAACGCCACAAATAGTGGCGCTATACAGTAACGTTAACTGCACCGTTACTGTATAGCGCCACTTTTTGTGGCGAAACTGACACACCTTACATAGCGCCATTAATAGTGGTGCTATACCCCAAAATCCCATCTCACATAGCGCCACTATTAATGGCGCTATACCCCTTAATAAATATCCTCCCGTCTTCTTCTTCTTCGTTTCATCTCCATCATTTTTTACTCCCTTTTGCCCCCCCTCCCCGATTCTGCCCCAATTTAAAAAAAAATTGGGTTCCCCCGGCACATAAAAGTTGAAGATTGGTGGTCCCACTGTCGAGTAGAGCTTCGTGTTATTGTGGATTCACTCTTCCCGAGTCAAAATTTTGATCTATTTACATTCCGAAAATTCTAAATCGAGGTATTTCGATTTATTTTAAGTTGAAACTTTTATAACAATGCATATTACTTGATTTGTATGTGTTCTATTTCGGTTTGTGTTTATTTTTTCCGAAACTAGCATGTTAAATTTTATCCGGATTTAATTTTAGTGTTGTATAAAAATATGTAAATTAGTCTAAAAATGTGTTTGTTAATATCCTCTTGTATATTTATGTGTTTTTATGCCGTTTAGTTTAGATTATTTTTTAGCGTAGTAAAATGTAGACCTTTTTAGCGTAGTAAAACGTAGACCCTTTTAGCTTAGTAAAATTTAGAGCCTTGTAGCGTAATATTGTGTAGTATTTTAGCTTAGAATTCATTTTGTTTAATTATCTTATATTCTAGCATGAAACCCATAATTATAAAATTTATATATATATATATATATATATATATATATATATATATATATATAATTTTTATAATTATGGGTTAAAAAATATGAATAAAAATTATAAAAAAACATAAAATTATTAATGATAGTTTGATACCACTGGGCCTCAGAAAATCTAGCACGAAACCCATAATTATAAAAATTATATATAAATATATATAACTTTTACAATTAAGTTATTAAATAAATATGAATAAAAATTATTAAAAAAACATAAAATTATTAATGATAGTTTGGTACCACTGGGCTTCAGAAAATCTAGCACGAAACCCATAATTATAAAAATTATATATATATAATTTTTACAATTAAGTTATTAAAAAATATGAATAAAAATTATTAAAAAAACATAAAATTATTAATAATAGTTTGGTACCACTAGGCCTCAGAAAATCTAGCACGAAACCCATAAGTATATATATATATAATTTTTACAATTAAGTTGTTAAAAAATATGAATTTAAATTATAAAAAACACACATAAATTTTAATGATAGTTATTAAAAATTATGAATTTGCAGTTGACGACATGGATGCACCTATACATCCCGGCCCTCGGACGTCGGAGCTACTACCCCTACAGCCCCAGCATAGATCCGAGCATATATGGGGGGGAGAGTTGCTTACGCAGACTTTTCGGGGCAAGAGAGTGGATTTATTGTGGGAGTTTTTGACTCCTCCCCGCGTTCTACATCCCCGTGTGGTCCATCACCTGGAGGAGATGGGATTATATAGGATCATTAGCATTGGCCGGATACAGCTCGACTATGCTTTGATCACGGCGTTGATTGAGCGGTGGCGATCAGAGACGCACACTTTCCATCTGCCCATCGGCGAAGCCACCATCACACTCCAGGACGTCGAGATTTTATATGGCCTGTCCACTGATGGCTTGCCAGTTTTACTGCCTGGAATATGAGATATTTTAATCGGGCTTCATATATGGATATGCTGCACAGGCTCACGGGCTTCAGGTCCGAGGACCCAGATGTAGCAATTGGGAGCAGTCGTATGCAGTTGGTCCCCATTAGAGACCACTTGGTGCAGATCCACGATACTATCACCGACGACTCAGCGGAGGTGGATGTGGAGCAATATACGAGGCTGTTGTTGCTCCTTCTATTTGGGGGGGTCTTGTTCCCGAACACTTCGGGGAACCTAGTGAGCCTCCGTTTTCTGCATCATATTGCGGACTTCGATGATACAGTCAGCTACAGGTGGGGTGGTGCTGTCCTATCATTTTTTTACAGGCAGATGTGCCGGGCATCCATGGGCACACAGAGAGACGTTTCTGGCTTTCTGCCACTTCTACAGGTGACAACTTATTCAAATAATATGTCGTTTAGTTACAATTCTACCTAGTTATAGTTAATCTTTACGTCAACTTTGTATGTTAGGTTTGGGTGTGGGAGCGATTTCTGCAGCTTCGGCCACCTCTACCACAGCTACCGGCTAATGTACATATTCCTGATCTCCCTCTAGCTTGTAGGTGGGTATTGCATCGTAGACTTGCACGAGAGTATCATGGCCATCATAATCTCCCCTTCTGTAGGGATGTGCTGGATTTTCTGGAGGACGCACAGGTGAATATCTAACTAAACTTACAAATTATTGTTTAACTAGGTGTTGCGCATACTAACGGTTTGTGTTATTATTTGATAGTTCATCTGGACGCCGTACAACGAAGAGCTGATAGGTACCCTTCCAGCGTATTGCACGCACGACCGCCATATTTGGAGGGCTTCCGTCCCTCTCACGTGCCTCGATATTGTCGAGCATCATGCCTCAGAGCGAGTATTTCGTCAGTTTGGATTTCCGCAGCCTATACCGACTCGGCCTGCATGGGATCCTTTACATTATGAGAGGGATGATCAGATGAGGGTGGACGACACATTTATTGATTGGCTGACAACGCAGTTGGGTATTTGGGACAGCCGAAGGGACTTGACCCCAGCTCCGCAACACTTTCCTATCGAAGTTTATATGGCATGGTACCGCACTGTTTCCCGACTTTTTATTGGGAACCCAGTTCATCAGGTAGATGGTCGGTACCTCTCATACACCGGGAGACATGAGGCTCTGGTATGTTTTCTGTTATTATCAATTACATTAATAGTAATTTCGAGTCAAATACGTAGTTTATATTAAAAACTTTTGTGCAGGCGATTGGATTGCATACCGTATATCATATGGGGCAGCAGATGCAGAGTTATGTCCACAATCATGTGATCATGCAGGACTATAGTCGTTGCTTAATGGATGTGGCTGCCCAAACACTGCAGCGAGGCCGATCGGATCAGCGTTTGGCACACCAGCCAGATTATGTTGACCCAGCCATGTACCAGCGAGGTCGTGGTATGCCACGAGGTGGTGGCCGACGAGCTGTTGCTGCTCTACGATGACCTGCTGAGAGGAGGTCCCCAACAAGGGGGCTTTGAGGCTCTTGCTGATGATGTTGCTGCTGATATGGGAGGTGGCATGCAGGAGACCGACATGCCGTCTTACAGCCTTGGCATTTATGACACTCCAGGGACGTCGCAAGTGACCCAATCGGGTCAATTCTTAATCACGGGCTCGGATTTTCAAGGAGTGGAGTTGGGTAGATATTTCCCTGGCCCGTCTACCACTGATGAGTCTCGACCGATCCGAGATTTTGATAGTGGCACCGACTGAGTTATGGCAGCTCATCACATGCGCAGGTATGAGTTTATTAGTATTAATTTTATTATTGTTTTTACTATAACTTATTTATTTTCTTTAACTTTATTAATTTACTTTTTTAGGCTTCATGTGATGCTGCGACAGATGACTACATTCAGGATCCAGACACGATTATGGTAAGACAATATAAATTTTTGTGAATTGTTATGTAGTTTTCTATACTAAGTTTGATATTATTATGTAGCCTTCTACTAGACCTGACAGCACCACCGATACATGTCATCCTGTGTCGCATCCGGCCATAAGGAGACGACTTGATAATGATGATCCTGATAGCGTACCCGGGTGGCAGGGGATGCGCCTCAGGCCAACGGCTACTTTGAGACACACCGGATGCGGGACACATTGATTCGGTCTTCCATTTTTATGTTTTTTTTGGTGTAAATAATATTTTTGTATACATTAACAACAATATTTAATCGAATATGACAGTTACTTTTTTTAGTTCTCATTTCGTTTTATAGTATTTGGTATAGTAACACAACAACTTAAACTTAACTTTCACTTAAATTAAAATAAAATTTAGTACAACAAACAAGGAAAACATTACTAAAACACAAACACAAACATAACAGGCCAACATAATAAAAATACATGAAATATGAAAATGACACTAAACACATACACGCTAATGCTTCGTCCTCAGTTGTCATTTATTCTTCGCTCCAACCACTTAAATCGTTCTTCCATTTGTTCTTTTTCTTCTTCTAACTCTTTCACTCTCGCCTTCACCTCCGCAAGTTCCCGTTTATATTTTTCGTTGCGTTCCTTGTGTGTATCACAATTCCATTCTGCTTTCCATTTTTTATCTTCCACCTCCTTCAGTTTCTCCCTCATTTCTGTAATAATTCTATCTCCCTCCTTTTGTATTCTATGCTAGTATAACCACATATTATGAAATTCCTGTAATCTATCCCTGTAGCTTTCCTGATAACATGGTTCCTCAGCCTATTCATCAAATTCACAAGTAGGTTTGTCGGGTTGCTTGTACAACGTGTTCATACATCACCAATAGTGGCGTCCAGCGTTAGCACCTTCCCACCCACAATCCATCATGCATGGTTTTCCACAGAAGCAAATTGGCGGACGACCAGGTTGAGCCATTTGTGAAATATTTGCTTATAATAAAAAACCTTACTTACTTTTAATGAAATATTTCTTGGGGGAAATTTTTAGCACACAAAATAACTACAATGACCCCATTATTTATAGGCGAAATAACACTTATATAGCGCCATATCTAATGGCGCTATATTAGATAGCGCCATATCTAATGGCCCCATATCATGATGTTGACAAGACGACTTTATATCAGCCGGTCAGCTTTTTCAGCTTTTTCAGTTCGACAAGACAAGACACACATAGCGCCATATATAATGGCGCTATATTTTGCGTATTAAATATCGTGATGTCGACAAGACAACACACACATAATAAATATACCAATAATTATATTAAATTATTATTTAAATAGGTAAAATAACAACTAATTATTACAACATGAACTCATGGGTAGTTAGGTACAATAGAAGAACACCCGCCCTAAGCTTGATTCTGTTGCCACCCAAAGGACATTTTCTACGGTCGTGGTCTGTTTGCGAGCATATACCACATTTGCGCGCATATACGGTATCACTAACATCCATTTGGTTCCGTATACGCGTTCTCTTCTGCACCTGTCTTTTACGCAAATTGGACTTGTTACACACTATTTTAAATGGTTCTGGGGGCCAGTAATGCTCAGAACCCACTGGCTGCAACTGACCACTATATGTGTTTAGGTATTTGGAAACACTATATTATTGATCAATATAGTTGGTCTCCGCATAACCAACACGTTGAAAACACTTGATGACATATGAACAAGGCATGTGGTAGATTGACCATTTCTCACATGAGCATAACCTTGTAGATTCATTTACAGTATGTACATTATTACCCAGATTATTATGGATAGCGGTGCGAACTTCAAAAATACCTCGTTCGTTATCATATTGCAAAAAGGAATGCCAATGTGCTCGCCGTCTGTATTTCTCTAATCTCTTTATAGGCACTGGCATAAATTCAACACCCTTTTCTATCAATTCCGTTGCAGCTGCAGACCGTTGGACAAACCTCTCCGCCATCTGCTTGAAAGACATACGCACCATGGCTTTGACGGGCAATCCTCTTGCCGACTTTAATAACCCGTTGAAGGATTCTGACACGTTTGTAGTAAGAATTCCCTAGCGTCTGCCACCATCTGCATGCAACGTCCACTTTTCAGGATCATGTCGCATTAACCAACGATATGATGCCTCGTCTTCTTGCCTGATAGAATCCATATGCCTCCGGAATTTATGTTGTTGGTGGTCTGTTGCTGCCATCCACATCAAATTATGTAGATCCTTTTTGGGATGTGCCTTCTTGAAATTGGCCTTAAAGTGCCTCACACAGTAACAGTGGTATGCATAAGGTTCTTGTCAGGCAGGAAGGTTCTCCACAGAACTTAATATACCCCCGTGCCGATCAGATATTAGACAAATTCCACACTCTTTAACATTGTGCATTTTACAAGCCTTGCTTACGCGTGCTTTATCAGGAAAAAGCTCCCCCCTTGAAAGCACCGTTGGTCTAGACTCATCCCACATTGCTGTCCGAATTTTATCAAAATCCCTTGTGAGAGCTTCCACATCCAGCACGGCTGGCAAGTTATCAATATAAGGAATCTCCCTTGAATGAAACGACACTTCAGACTCATACACTTTTCGTCTATGGGGGGCTCTCTTCAAATCGGGTCCTTCCTCCTCGTCCTCTTCATCACCATCCTCACGAGCAAATGGTGTCTCGTCTCCCGATTCATCGGCATTGTTATCGTAATCGCTGTTCTCTTCCTCACTCTGTGCATCTGCCAGATCCTGATGTAATACGTCGTTTTCGGGCAATTGAGTGAGTACGGGTAGTTCAACTTGCTGCGGGACATGTATGATACATTTAGGTATAAGAGTGACTACACCTCCCTAAGCACTTTAATACATATACTTTAACCTTCAAACCCCACTTACGTCAAACCAAAACTCCACCTTCACATCAATCTAGATTAACTCCCTACATCTTTAAGCACAATTACGTCCGGAGCCACCACTATCAAAGAATATATATATATATATTTCTTTTCTATCATTTTTTCTTTCTTTTTCTTTTCTTTCCTTTTCAATTCAAGTGGCTCTTACTTTTCCCTTCTTTTTTTTCAACACAATGCATATTTCTCCTTATTTCATTAATTCCACTCAAAAGCCCAACCAACCACCCCACACTTTAACTTTTACAAAGTTCATAACAATTCAAGTGCTCATGAAAGGTGAAAAGGTTCAAATATATGGTCAATTAAAACAATTGGGTAAGGCTTGTAATGTGGTTGCCAAAGAAACAGTATTATCCGCTCAAGGGGGTTAACTACGATACATCTCAATTAGGCGGGTAAAATATGTATATATATGGCTCAACAAAGAAATGCCTATATCCCTTCCAAGACTGAACAAAACTACTATTTCGCTTTGCAAACACACGGGGCAAGTTCTAGGCATCAAATGCAACGCACAGAATAGCACAAAACCTTACACACACATAGCACATAACTCACTCAGAATTGGACTAATCAAGACACTCTTAGTCAAAGCAGTTAAACACAGCTTTAATCATACGATTTAAGGCACTTATTCAAGAGTCAAGAATTGAGCCTAGGTGTCACAACTAAGGCCCTTACCACTCTCAAAGCATATGCAATCAAGGGAAATTGCTCCTTCAACTTAGCTTCCTAACTAAAGATTCTTAATTCGTAAAAAATAAAAAAATAAAAATTTAACTACACCCGGTTCAAGCAAAACCCTTGGAAAAGAACCGCGGCACAAAGAAAAACTAAAGGGGAATTGTTACACTACCTAAAAGAAAAAAAATTAAAATAAAAAACATATTTTTGGATTTTCACATATATGAATTTTTTTTCTTTTTGACTCATCTCCCTCAAGAAATCAGTCGACGATATCCATCATCGGGAAGAGTCGAACTACATACTTAATTACTAACTATTACAGGCCCGATCGAATTCAGAATTATAGTTTACAGACCAATTGTCTAAGAAAGTAAGAAACAAATAAAGGAAAGTACAAATATAAACGTGCTTTTTCAGGTGGTTCAAAAACATTGTCCACGTCTCTGTGCTTTCATTGGCACAAATAGTAAAGGCTAGCGGAAATATCTGTCCATTAGCATCCACTGCCACGGTTGTCAATAGATTGATATCGTACTTTTCATAGACATGAGTTCCGTCTATGGATATTACGGGCCGCAATACGGAAAACCATCAATTGCTGGCTTAAACGCCCAGAACACGTAATTGAATATATATTCTGGTTTACCCGGATTCCGCTCAAGCTTCCATTCAATAACTGTTCTGGGGTTAAAGTGCTGCAGTGCAGCCATGTACCTAGGCAGATCCGCAAATGACTTATCCTAGTTACCATAGACTATTTCAAACGCTCTTTTGCGCCCAAGATATGCCTTTCTTTTAGTAATTGTGTGGCCATATTCCTGGTGGATTGCTGTAATGCACTCTTTGATTTTATACCTTATGGACGCTTCGATGTGCGGAATAAGTACAAGAGATATCAAGTCAATATCCAAGTTGAAGTAATTCCCGTTGAAAGTGTCCATTTCGCATGTGTGGGTGAGAATGTATTTACCCACTTTCCACATACCTGTCTTCTTCTTCGATGCACGCAACATCCAATTACATGGCCAAAACCACCTGCGGCAAATAGCCTTGTATACCGTCGGACTTGAATGAAGTTGTGGCGATTCTACGATGTTTATATAGGAAATGGCTAGCCGGGGAGATTTTTTTTTGTATATAGCGCCACAAAAAGTGGCTTTATACGCTTTTAAATTATTGAACCCAGAAATTATTGGTGGGGTCAGGTAATATGGGGTATAGCGCCACTATTAATGGCACTATGTAAGGTGTGTCAGTTTTACTATGTATAGCGCCACAAAAAGTGGCGCTATACAGTAACGGTGCAGTTAACGTTACTGTATAGCGCCACTATTTGTGGCGTTATATATAGTTTGGTAACTTTTTTTTAACACTTATTTGCGTATTTTGAATAAAAAAAAACCACATTTTGATTTCGGATTCGAACTAAACATGTACTGAATATTCAGGTGCCTCGGAAAACATGTTAATTTGCCACATTTAATGACGACATCAACAAAATCGTTATATGTACCATTAGTATGTATACGAAAAGGTACTGCCGCTTTTGTATCCGAATTCCAAGTCCAATTTTTTAGCCCCTCGATCTATTCATAGGAATAAAGATTGCATCTTAATATATAGTCTCCCATCAATCTATTGTGAATCAGTGGTATATTAAACTATGGCCCATTATGCACTAGTGATCAAGTGACTACATAAATTGCAAAGCATTAGGGGTCAAAACCTATAACCCATAATTCACAATAACAAAGAAGATGAGATGTAACTACTTGCCAGATGAATGACTTAAAAATAATGCCCAATCCAATATACCGCCAATTCCATCTCCAAATAGATAAATCAATAAATTCGGGCTTCCTCTTCAAATCTAATGTCCACTGTGAATGTGGCTTGGATATGAAATGGGACAGAAGTGAGAAGGTATAATTGAGTTGTATGCATGGAACATACGAGCGTGCGAGCTACAAAGGGGAAATTAGTGGATTTTCGTGCCGGAATGGGAAGAAGAAGGGATTTAGGGTGGCGGCAAGCCGGGTGGATTTTGGAAGTTTTACTATTTTTGGTAATAAAAATTAATATATTTTTTGGTCAATATAATAAGTAAAACTTTAGGAATTGTCACAACCCAAAATCCAACTAGTCGTGATGGCACCTAATCCAACCCGCTAGGTAAGCCAATTAACAACTATCCAATTCCAATAATATTAATAAGACAATTATTCAAAAGAGATTATCTGCATCGTATACATTCCCCAAAAACTGGTAGTACAAATCATGAGCTTCTAAGATTTGAGTTTACAAAGCTGGTATGAACTAAAATACATCATCTGTTCGAAATGTACATAAATCGATTTTCAATAATCTAAGACTACCATGAAGGTCTGCGTACATATTACCCTCCCCAGACCCCACTTGTGGGATTATACTGGGTTGTTGTTGTTGTTGTTGTTGTTGTTGTTAAGACTACTATGAACAAGAGGCAGCTACAACCGGAATGCAGGTACATCTTCAAATCCAGCTTCCATCGAACACAGTGACATCAACAGCCAACATCTGCACGCAAGGTGCAGAAGTGTAGTATGAGTACAACCGACCCTGTGTACTCAATAAGTAACAAGCCTAACCTTAGGTTGAAAGTAGTGATGAGCTGGAACAAAGGTCGGGTCCAACATCCAATAGCCAACAAAAGTTCATAACAATGTAAAGCAAGTAATAAAAGAAGTATCTTAGAGATAAAAGGCTCAGCTTAATCATGATTCCCGAAAATAGTTCCGCTTTTCAAGTATATTAGTGGAAACCCAAATCTCTTACCAAAACTGCCAAAACTATGAGTAAGTTTGAAAACTGTGTGTTTTCCCAAAATCTCTTCAACAAATATGATGTTTTATTTTCTTTTCAGATAGAAATTGTAAAATACCTCTCTATGCCCATATGTCAATATGTGTGAAAAGTCATGAATGACGTGATACCGTTCAACATGAGGAATAATGCATCTTTATGCCTGTATGTCAAGTGCATGTCAAATGTGATGCGACTCAGTGATAAAACCATATACGAGTATCAATTCACTCAGTCCTCCCAGTCACTCAGTCCTCACAATACTCAGTCCTCCTAGTTGCTCAGTCCTTACAGCCACTCAATCCTCCCAATCACTCGGCACTCGCACTCAGTAGGTACCTGCACTCATTGAGGGTGTGTATAGACTCCGGAGGGGCTCCTTCAGCCCAAGCACTATAACAAGACAATCATAGTGAAAATTGTTTCAAGAATTTCCTCAATCCGAGCTCCAAAGCTCCAAAATATAAAAATGGCCGAAACCCTCAAAATAAACTACTTTATACTTCTGCCCAGGCGTCCTCTCACGCGAACGAAGGAAATCCATCGCGTTCTAGATGGGATGTGATGACCCGACCAGTCGTCTCATGAGTTACTGCTCTGTTTTCCCCCATTTCTACTTCTTTATGCTTTGTTTATCTGTGTTATGTGGTATCGGGTTGATCGGATCGAATCCGAAAAGATTTTGGTAAGGTTTGAGACACTTAGTCTCTTTTAAGGAAGTTTAAGTTGGAAACAGTCAACCAGATGTTGACTTAGGTATTAAAAGACTCGGATGTGAGTTCCGATGGTTCGGTTAGCTTCGAAAAGTGCTTTATGACTAGGAGCGTGATCCGATGAGTTTTGAAGGTTCATAGTAGATTTAGGCTTGAATTGGCGAAGTTGATATTTTGGCGATTTCCGGTTGGTAGGCGAGATTTTGATATAGGGGTCGGATTGGAATTCCGAGAGTTGTAGTAGTTCCGTTGTGTTATTTGGGATGTGTGCGCAAAATTTTAGGTCATTCGAACATGGTTTGGTTGGGGTTTTTATCAAAAGCAAAATTCGAGAGATTTTAGAAAATTTGGCTTGAATCCGATGTGTTTTGGTTGATTTGATGTTGTTTGAGGTGTTTTGAAGATTGGTACAAGTTTGAATAAGGTATTAGGATATGTTTGTTCTTTTGGTTGAGGTCCCGGGGGGCCTCAGGGTAATTTCAGATAGTTAACGGAGAAGTTTGAAATTTGTTGCAGCTGCTGAAATTGCTGCTTCTGGTATTTTTGCACCCGCGAATTGGGGACCACAGGTGCGGCTTCAAATGGACCCTGAGCAGTGTTAACACTAGAAAAGTTAGTAGTAAGAGTCTTGGTGGCCTTGGCTTTCTGCCGACCAAGAATGATAGGTTTAGAATAACATAGATAATAGATGAGAATGAATGGACGATGGTTAAGTGACAGAAGTTGAGGAGATATACTTGTAGTTTAAAAAGTAGACATAGCAAAGTTGAGAACACATAACAGCTAATCAAGAAGGTAAACACGACTTAGAATCAGGTTCAAAACTTAGCAAAATAATACATTGGCAGAATTATATTAAAAGAGTTAGGGGAGAAACAAATTTGCAGGATTACCAAAGATTATTATAAAAAGTTGCATAATACCATACAAGTTTAAGTAAGGCACTGACTTAAAGGTTTGAAGCATATAGGTCTCAATTATACTAAGGATTCATCACAACGTCATAAGACGGTCTTGTTAACTTGTATCATGAAGCAAAAAAGTATCAAACATGGTATGGAAACACAAACTAATATGACAATTCTAAAGGTTTCAAACAGTTACTAAGGATATAGGACTGAGAAAAATAGAGATATGATGTGAGACAGACTAACAGGGGAGCAGATCATAGTTGATAGAAAAGGTCTTAACATAGATTAGAACACATTTCATAGGCAAGTCTGTTATTATAGAGATTCAGAATAGAATGAGAAAGCAAGCTCATGACAAATAGAAAATGTAGGCATTCAAATATTGACACAGTACACTAAGGAACTTAAAAGGTTCAATGCAAATGCAAAGCTAACAATGTTGCATACAAGAGTAGCCCAGAATACATTAGCTAACCGAACTTAAGAGGGTTCAAATTATTCAAATTAGGCATAAACAATCTTAGAACTGGCAGCATTAGGTAAACTCAAGTGTTAAGAAAGTTCAATTACAAAACAGGTTCAAATGCTAACATATAAAGTCACGAATTTCAAAAGTAAGAACATGAAAATCATAGACACACAAGAACGGAGTTGCAAAAGTCAAGTGACTTACCAGTTAAATGGATACTAATAAAGAACAAAATTCCACAGTATGCGGAATCAAACAAAGAACGAGAATCCAGAATCTTAATGCGTCAAAGTTCCTAAGGGCTTCAGAGGAACCCCGGGAATTGCTCGCACCAAGAAAAGGTTGAAAAGTCGAATCTCGGTGGACTTGGCTTTTAACATGCCAATAATCAAGGTATAGAACAAGAGAACAAGAGAAAATAAAGTGATAACCCCAGTTTTTAGTGAATATCCAGCAATTAAGCTCTTTCTCAAAGAGGAAGGGGGAGGGGTTTATATAGCAGTAAAATTGAACGAACAAACAAGGAAAGAAAATAAGTCAATCATAGAATACGGAAAGAAAGCATGCAAAATCAATTTAGGAGAGAAATCGGGTAAGCACTAGTTCAAGAGGGAGAATACAAATAGTCAGAGATTTCACTGAATTGGACTCATATAGCCTGGTACTGAGTGCATATAGACGAAATAATGCTCAAAATCAAAGATTCGAGCCACTTTAGTCTAATCTCAGAAGGTCTCACTTGCCAAACTTAGGCAAGCACCTATGTAATACCATAAATGGATGACCAATAGTGAAAAGTGACCAATAAGGTAAGTATATCATAGGTAGATTCCATCTCTAGGTTGGAATCAGAGAGGAACTGGGGTGTGAGGGCTAGGGTTTCTTAGAGGAGATGAGAGGATGGAAGAATTCAGGGACGGCTGGTTAATAGAAATGGGTTAGGGTTTTGGGGTAAAAGATATAAAGATGTTGGGTAGGTTAATTATGCGTCGTTGATCATTTAAGATCAACGGCCAAGATCAAACGGGGAAACCGGGTGGGTTATTTTTTAAGGATACCAGCTGGGTTGGGTGTTAGGGGTCATTTGATTTGTGTTTAGGGATTGGGCCAAGGATTTGGGCTTATTTGGTCCGAAAATTGGCTCAAAATTTGGGCCAACTTTAAAAACAGGAATTTAAAGGAAGAAATAATTTAATAAAGATATTAAATAAATTATAAAAGTACTATGTCTGCAAAGTAATATTTTAAAAGAATAATAGATGATTATAAAAATGTAAGATATATTTTGATCTTGAATAAAATAATGAATGCAATACAATTGTAAAATATAGGCTATTATTGCAAGATTGTGCAAATAGCCTAAAATAGTAATGTAATTATAAAAAATAGAGTGAATTACCTGAAGAAAATATTATCGATTCAAAATAATGATTTTCATTAATTGAGTCATCATAAAATAATTTGAAGGAATAATTAATAATTATTCAAGCAATTTAAATACAGAAAAATTAATTTAAAAGCTCTAAAAATTATGGAAAATTATAGAAGATGCTCGTATAGATTTGTAAGCCAAATAATGAAGCAAAATGATATTTTGAAAATATATATACTATTTGAGAAAATATGAGGGCAAAATTGGGTATCAACAACTGCCCTTCTTTACCCGAAAATGATGAAAGAGTTGTCGGGTAAAGAAAATGATGACCAATTTTTGCCGAATTGAACAAGGAATGATGTGATTTAAAAAAAATGGAGGCCAAACCCTGGTTACTGAGTTACTTACATATCTCTGGTGTTACGGAAATCAGGTCGTGTGAAGTTTTGGATCCAACGGTGAACGAAACTGATGGAGTTGTTATAAGAATGGTTGTATGTTTCGGAAGGGTCCTTTTGGGTAGGATAGTATCAGATGAATTTATGCGAAGTCATGAATGTGAATTTGAAACGTTATGGATGTATCGCTGAGCAAATATCTGAACGATCATAGAATAAAAGGCAGGTAATTGATGGTGGTCGGTTATGTTTGAAACAATTGCAGGATATGTGAACATTGTGAAAGGAAACCGGAGTGAAGATTGATCCTGTTTGCAGAACGGTTACTTCCTGGATTACTTGCAAAACTTAAAACACGATGCATGCAAATATAAATGGGTTATTGCGAGAATTTAAATGTGATGCAAATTTCCTTTGGATCATGAAAGTTGTCTTTGGACGGTGAGGATGATGTCCTTAGACCATGATGTCCTGGGCCACGAAGCGTATAATAAGGGATTCGCAGGCCATGAAATGATGTCCTCGGGCCATGAGGATGATGCCTCTTGACTATGACGCCTTTGAATAATGATGTGCAATTTGAGAGATCCTCAGGCCATGGAATGGTGTCTTCCGGCTATGAGGATGATGCCTTCAAACTATGATGCCTTTGGAAAAAATAGCGATGTTTCAGCCCATGAAATGAAAAGATATGATGCTTGGTCATATGCAAAGATGAGACAAGACAAGGCTTAGTCTTGTATAAGATGAGGGCAGGGCTTAGCCCTAGGTGAATAGAGGGCAGTGATATATCTTAGACAACGTAGGGGAGATAGTATTTAATCTTATGTAAGGAAAAGATAGCGATTAACTTCATGCAAGAAGAGGAGACAATGCTTCGTCTCATGAAAAAAGGGAGGCAATGCTTAGCCTCATGGAAGAAGAGGAGTTAATTCTTAGTCTCGATGCAAGAAAAGGTAGTGCTTAGCCTTATGCGATTAGGGAAGAAATCCTTAGCCTCATGCAGGAAGGGAGACAATGCTTAGTCTCATGTAGGGAAATGGAGTGCTTAACCTTATGCGATTAGGGAGGCAATGCTTAGTCTCATGCAGGAATAGGAGACAATGCTTAGTATCAATACATGGAAAGGCAGTGCTTAGCCTTATGCGATTAGGGAGGCAATGCTAAGCCTCATGCAGGAAGAGGAGACAATGCTTAGTCTCATACAATTTAGGGAAGCAATGCTTAACCTCATGAAAGGGAAGAGGAGATATTGCTTAATCTCGATGCAAGGAAAGATAGTGCTTAGCCTTATGCGATTAGGGAAGCAACGCTTAGCCTCATGCAGGAATAGGAGACAATACATAGTCTCATGAAAATAAGAAATGCAGTGCTTAGCCTTATGCGATTAGGGAGGCAATGCTTAGCCTCATGCAGAAATAGGAGACAATGCTTAGTCTCATGCAAATAAGGGAGGCAGTGTTTAGCCTCATGCAAGAAACGATGACTGATAGTGAGAAAGTAGAGTATTTCTTAGCTGGAGAGGTTCGCGCCAGATAGTTAATTGTCTTGGAGGCAGTGACTTGATATATCTGCGGATATCGTTATCTTAACATGCCTGCATTCAAAGAAAAATTGTGAATTATGTGGGGGAAAGGTCGGTTCCTGCTTTCTGTCTTCTTGCTTTATCTTTGCTCCTGCCTTGAGATCCTGTTTGAGTTACCCTAGGCAACATATGGCTGTCATAGAAATAAAGTTTTCAAAAAATATGCATGCATTTGCAAAAATATAGTTATTTGAGATATAGTAGTATGTGATATCAAAAAATTTGGATGAACCGGTGACTGTGACACATTTTAGAAACAACGTGACCTCCTTTCCTTAGAATTTTGAGGGTCCCCCTCAAATTTTTGTCCCAATTTAAATGCAATACTTTTGGTTGTTCTACATATGATGAAGTTGGCTAATCTTGCAATCTTGCCCTAGTTTCTGATCATAGGGGGAAAATGAAGATTTTATTAAGATGTGACCGAACCCACATGTTTGTCTACGTATCCCTCTTAAATGGGAATCAGGTCAAGCGTAGTTCAGTTACATTAAGTGAAGAAATATAAACAATCCTAAACATAGTATCTCTTGATTGCGTCTGAGTTGATAGGTGTTGGCCAAACCTCTTCGTCCATTTCTGCAAGTATGAGTGCTCCTCCTGTTAGTACTCGTGAACCATGTAGGGACCTTGCCAATTGTGCAAAAACTTCCCTTTGTCTTCATCCTAATATGGGAAGATCTGCTTTAGCACCAACTGCCCAGGTGTGAATTGCCTTAGCCCGACCTTTTTGTTGAAAGCTCTTGCCATTCTGATAGAGTTAACCGTGACATACTGCATTCATTCTCTTTCCATCAATGAGGGCCAGTTGTTCATAGTGGCTTTGTACCTACTCTGCATCGCTAAGCTCAACTTCTTGTATAATTCTTAGAGAAGGGATTTCTAATTCGGCAGGGATAACCGCTTCAGTACCATAGACCAATAACTAGGGAGTTGCCCCAGTTTATATGCAAAATGTGGTAGGATATCTAAGCAAAGCAAATGGCAGCTTCTCGTGCCATTGTTTGTAATTATCTACCATTTTTCTCAATATCTTCTTAATGTTCTTATTGGCGGCTTCTACAAGTCCATTCATTTGCGGCCTATATGCTGTGGAACTCTTATGTTTGATCTTGGAGGTCTCACACATAGCCTTTATCAGATCACTGTTAAGATTGGAGGTGTTATCAATGATGATTGACTCTGGTACTCTGAATTGACAAACAATACGATCCCTAACAAAATCTGCATTGACCTTCTTAGTTACAGCTTTGTAAGATACAGCCTCAACCCACTTTGTAAAATAGTTTGCGGCCACTAGAATGAACCTATGCCGATTCGAAGCAGTGGGTTCGATTGGACCGATGACATCTATGCCCCAAGTGGAGAAAGGCCAGAGTGCACTTGTTGCCTTGAGTTCATTTGGGTGGCACTCGTATCATATCATCATGTATCTAGCATTGATGACACTTCTGAACATACTTGATGCAGTCTATCTCCATAGTCATCTAGAAATATCCTACTCTAATTTTTTTCTTGGCTAAGACAAAGCCATTCATGTGCAGTTCGTAGGTTCTAGCATGTATTTCTTCGAGCAATCTGGATGCCTCTATGGCATCGACACACCGTTGTAACCCTAAGTCAGGAGTCCTTCTATACAAAATTCCTACGCTTAGAAAGAAATGGTTGGCTAACCTTCGGAGTGTGTGTTTCTGAGTGTGAGTCGTGTGCTCTGGATACTCTCCCTTTGCCAAGTATTCTTTGATGTCATGGAACCATGGATTTCCATCACTTTCTTCTTCGACATGAGTGCAATAAGCTGACTACTTATAATTCCTATCGGGATAGGATCGATGAAATTCTTTTCTGGGTGTTGTATCATGGAAGATAAAGTGGCCAATGCTTATGCGAACTCATTCTGAATCCTCGAAACATGTTTGAATTCTATCTTCGTGAACCTCTTGATCAGCTCTTGTACAAAGTATAGTTATGGCAATATTTTGGTGTTCTTTGTAGCCCATTCCCCTAAACCATGATGCACCAAGAGATCGGAATCTCCGATCACCAACAACTCATGAACATTCATGTCAATGGCCAACCTGAGTCCCAAGATGCAAGCCTCATATTTTTCCATATTGTTTGTACATGGAAACCTGAGTTTTGTGGATACCGAATCGTGTTGGTCGGTTTCTGATGCTATGACAGCTCTGATACCTACTCCTTTGAATTTTGTAGCTCCGTCAAAGAATATTCTCCAACCGTCGTATGCCTCAGTGCTATATTTTCCTACGATCGATACTTCCTCATCAGGAAATAGTTTTTTAGTGGTTCGTATTCTTCGTCTACAGGATTTTCTACCAAATGATCTGCCAACACTTGCCCTTTGACCGCCTTCTGAGTTACATAGATGATGTCGAACTCACACAGCAATATCTGTCATTTTGCTAACTTTCAAGTAAGCATGGGTTTCTAGAAGATGTATTTCAGCGGATCCATCATTGATATGAGATATGTGGTTTAGGCACAGAAGTAATGCCTCAACTTTTGAGCGATCCATGTCAAAGCGCAGCAGGTGCGCTCTAGCAAATATTACCGGGCTTCATAGGGTGTGAATTTCTTACTCAGATAATATATGGCATGCTCTTTTCTCCCAATCTCATCATGTTGTCCCACAACACAACCAAAAGCCCCATCTAGTATGGACAAATAAAGCAACATAGGTCTCCCTAGTTTCGGTGGGACCAGAATAGGTGGTTTAGATAAATACTCCTTGATTTTGTTCGAAGGCTTTCTGGCATTCTTCAGTCTAACTTGTCGCAGCATCTTTCTTCAGCATTTTAAAAATTGGCTCGCAGATAACGGTTGATTATGCTATGAAACAGCTGATGTAGTTGAGACGCCCTAAAAGCTCATCACATCCTTCTTGTTCTTTGGAGGTGGCAAGTTTTTGATAGCTTTGACTTTTGACGGGTCCAATTCAATCCCTCGACGACTGACGATGAATCCTAGCAATTGTTTAGCGGGGACTCCGAAAGCACACTTCGTAGGATTCAGTTTCAGATTGTACCTTCGAAGCCGATCAAAGAATTTCCTCAAGTATGCTATATGATCTGTGCTTTTTTTGGATTTGATGATGACGTCATCCATGTACACCTCTATTTCCTTGTATATCATGTTGTGGAAAATGGTTATCATGGCTCTCATGTAAGTGGATCCAGCATTCTTCAAACTAAACGACATCATTTTATAGCAGTACATTCCCCATGGTGTGATAAAGGCTATCTTTTCGGAATCCTCTTCATCCATCCAGATCTGATGATACCCCTGTTGATACCCAATTTTTTCCCATGTATTTTATACCCAAAATATTTTCAAAATAGCATATATGTGCATATATAAGCACACCCAAGAGTTTTGGTATTTTTTGTGATTTTTAAACCAATTTACTGCCTATTTTAATACCAATCCAAAATCATTCCCAAAATTATCATTTTTTGATGAATAACTTATTTCATTCTCATATTTACACCAAAATATAATTAATATGATTTTTACATATTTTTACAAATTTATTCAGAATTTCTAAATCTTAATTGCATGAAATTGCAATTATGGCTTATTTTTATAATAAATTGCGTTTTATAATTATAAAATTGTTCCAGATATTTTTAGACTAATGTTTATATATTATCAATTAGTGTTGTGCTTTCAATTTGTTTTAAAATTATTTTTTAACTATTTTAATTAATTAAAAAGAGGAAAAATGACTATTTAAAAGCTAGCCCATTTCCATTTCAATTTTAGCCATAGTTGAACCTCAATTTTGACCCCAACTCAGCCCAATTAGACGACCCAATTTTTACCCGATCCAAACCCAATTAATCTAACCCGCCCGCTTCCCATCTTTAAATCCTGGCCGTTGATTGTTTTAATCAACGACCCTCGTTCTTTCTTTCCTTTTTTAATTCCGCCCCAGCCCCTAACCCTAATCATTTCTCCAAAGTAGCCGCCCCCGAATTCTCTCATCCTCTCAAATGCTCTCTAACACTCGAAACCCTAGCCTCCTCTGTCGTCGTCTCCGGCTAGTTCTCACCGGAGTCCATGGCTTCTCAGGCCATGGACGGCCTGTGCTCTCTTCCCTTCACTCCCAAACCATTATTATTCAAGGTTCTTCGAGGATTCGATATTCAACAGGCTTTTTCAGGTCCTCCGCCGACCTGAGTTCCATTGGTTTCTCTGGCCCCGTTCCGGCATGTTCGATCTTTGACAAGGCTTAGCACAGCCCAGACTCGTTCAGAGACCAAACCATTCCAGGCCTTATCGTCTCTAGGGTTTGCGAGAAACCCTAAAAAGCTTGATTCGAGGTTTTTCTTTCCTTATTTTCTTAGATTTGTAGCAGATCTATGCTTTATTCGATGTTTTAATGATTTCCCCTAATTTTTCCTTTTTAAAATTAGTTTGTTCAAATTAGGGTTTTCAAAAAATCCTAAAACGATTCTTCTTCTTCTCCTTCTTTCTTTATGTGAATTTGTGTGTTCATGCCATGCTTTAGGGGTTTTCGTTTGTTTCTTATGATTTTCTGTTAATATGCATGTCTCTCTGCCTTTGTTCTATTAGTGCTTCTACTGATTTTTCTATAAGCATGTTTATACGCCTATCTTGCCTGTCCCTTTACTATTTCTGCTACCGAAAGTGTTTACTCTAACTGGATTTATTTGGGTTATTGAACTTGCTTCTTTTACTACTTCCTAAACTTCTATGGCATCTCTTCTCTCTTCTGAACTGGTTGAGTTTTAGTTTGCACTCTACTGCTTTCGATTGCTACGTATGTCTGTGTATTTCCTCAGGGAATTCTGAAAGAGTTCCCCAGGCTTGTTGAGTTTACCTTCTCTTTTTGTGTGTCCTACTCGGACTGAAACCCTATTCGGGGATTTTGCGAGCTTTTGGTTCTAGGGTACTACTCTAGAAACCCTAGGCTCTCAAATTTATCCTGAGTTCATAGACTGAACTGAAACTTGCTTTCCTTTTTTTTGCTTATGATTCTAAAACTGTTTATGCCAATCTTTCTTTCTTGCTTGATACTAGCATGCTTATATACGAGGGTTTTGTTCTTTTTGAATTGATACTATTAGCTTGTGATTGATTTCAATCTCCTTTTACTGAGGCTCGATTGATTTGCTACTGATTTTTTACAACTTAGCCTCTTCCCTATTTTCCTGACTAAGTTCATTCAAAGCTTTTAAAACTTTCCGGCTGTTTGATTACTTTGTTTCCTTATTCTTTCAAAATCGTGTACTATAGTTTCTTACCATAAATAGACTCTGTATGAACCTACCCTTTATTATGCTACTCTGAAAGGTTTTTCTTCCCTTAATTACCACTCTCGTTTGAAATCAAATCCCTTTGACTAAGGGAGATTTTATTTCCTTGCCTTCTTGCCAACTTGTTTTTGCACTATAAAAGCTCACAGCTCTCACAAGTTCTAAGACAGTTTTTTTACACAAACACTCGAACACAACACAGTTCTCAGAACACTTTTCTGCACCTTTGCAACACACAATCATCTCTGTCTTTACTGGCTACTACTCTCTTTACTACTACTCTCTCTATTACCACTTTCTCTACTACTGTCTCTCTACTGAGCACTCTGCTCCCTTATCTCCTACTGTCTGAACATTCTGGAGTTCCTCTGAACTCCCAAGTACTTGCTGAAGTTTTGAATTGTTCCTGCTAACTGTCTGGCTGTCTACTTGCTGTTGTTTCTCTGCGTACTAGAACTGAAAACTGGTATGTACTTCTAAGTTAAATAATACTCTCCTACTATGTGTATTCACTTCTCTTTTTCTACACATTCTTCACTGTGTGTTTATGTTCTGTAGCATGTTCTTCTATGTCCTTGCATCTGCAGTCTTCTATGCTTTCTTATATTTTTTTAATGTCAGTGTATGCTTCTGTATGGAAATCCCTTCCCCCTATCCCCTTTTGTGTTCTAGTACTATTCTGAATCATGGCAGCATCTGATATTGCTGACCATGATCCATAATCAGACTCTCATGAGTCTTTACTCAAATGCTTTCCCATTTCCTCTCCCCTTTATGTGTTAAGCTTTAACTTGGGTCTGGTAGTGTCCTAATCACCACTCAGACCCTAAGTTTGACTCCCCAGAGTCTTCTCCTATTTGTTGACCTAAGCAAAGGGTTAGGGGTGTGCCATCCTATGCCATGGCTGGGTATGACCACCCTCTGCTATGGTTCCCCTCTCACTTTGCACTCATTCCTAGTTCCTAAGTTCTACCCCCCTTTGGTAAGCCATGCTTAGGGACCCTGGAGTTCCCTCTGAACTTGGATGCCTGAGGGATGGTAATTCCACACTTGCACTATTCTGTTACAATATTTACTCTTCAAAGTGTAAGCATTGCCTGGGCTGTTGAAGCTCCTTGGAACTTTGAAACACTCTAAATAAGAGAAGGCCTTGGATTTTGGAATCTGGATTTGGTGGAACACATGTTATTGGATATTAAGATTGAATTAGGCTGCTCGGATCTAGCTGTAGGCTGTGATGTATTTTTGTTTACCTTCTTTCTTCTGGTTCTGTAATATTTTTGTAAAAAAGAATTCGGGGAAATATTAGTAAAGGGTATGGGAGGGGGTTTATATTTACTTGCATATGTTAAAGGGTAGATACCATGCCTATAGGATCAATATTGTTGTTTAATCACTTAGATATCATGCCTATAGGTTAAACGTATAAATCACCTAGAAATCATGTCTATAGGTTTTTGCATTCATTTCATTCAATCACCTAGAGATCATGTCTATAGGTTTTTGCATTCCTTTCATTCAATCACCTAGAGATCATTTCTATAGGCTTTTAATGTTCAACCATGTTGCCAATTATTAGAAATCCTGACTATAGGACCTAATAATCAACTAATTGCATATAGAAATCATGCCTATAGGGAACACGCAAAACGCTAGGCAAACCGTAGGGTAATCAAATACTCTTTTTCTTAAAGTTTAATAACAGTAACGAGCCTTAAAAAATCAAGACGTAGATACCATGCCTATAGGAGCTCAAACTCGCCTAATGTGTTTAAGTAAGAATAATCTGTCAATTGGCTTCAAACTTTGTCAACAAAAAACTCTTCCAAATCTGTTTGCTTTTGAAACTCTTACAAATGTGCAATGCTCTTAAATTTTCTAAACTTGCATCTTTCTTTTTTTTTCTGAAACGGTTCCTTTAACCCTCTGCCTGAATTTATTCTTCTCATGAAGCTACTATTTCAAAACAGCCTTTAACTCACTATTCCTTTAAGGTCTTTTCACTTTCGAAAACTTTTCTTCATAACTCTACTATAGTTTCACTTAAACAATTCTGCTGATTTTCAAGTCATCTCTGAACCTCTGCAAATTTTCAACCTTCTGTCTTAAACTATTCTGCGTTAGGTGCTTTCTGAAAACAGTGCTTTTTTTTATTCTAACTGACTCGCTTAAAATACTTCAATTTCTGACAATTGGATCCGGGCTGCCTAATGTAGACTTTTTATCCAACTCTACGTGTTGAACCAATCTGTCAGCTGTTTATTTTTTTAAAGACCAAATCAGTACACGTAAGACATGCTAAACTAGTTTCTATGTGATTTATGGGGATTATATGAGCCTTTTGTGTGTTTGTTTCATTCCCTATTCATTTGCTATTTGTTTTGATTGACGCCCTAGTATTTTATCCTTTTGCAACTCCATATATGCCCATACTTCCCTTCCTTCTCCCCTTAGGATTAGAAGTCCCAAAACCCCAGGACTGATAGGTTGGGACGGGTATTAGCATGCAATAAGTAAACGAGACTAATCGCGTTTAATACCTTAACGGGGTGGGAAGGGTAGAATATGGATATGATGACCGGTGCGCTAATATCTCGTGTGAGAATGATTGCTGGGTATTGCACCAAGGTGATCCATATTGTATTTAAACCTAGGACCTTTTCTTTATTTATACGATGTGATGTATTCTTAAAAGTAATGTTTTCTTCAATCAATCTTTTCTTTCCAAAACCACTTATGTCTTTTTTTCTCTTTTTTCTTTCAAAACTTTCAACTTATTTGTATTCCTTATGTGCAAACATTGTCTGTTACTTCTACTCTTCTTAAAGTCACAGCTAAGTACGGTCGGGAACCACACTAGTGGATCTTGAGGGGTGCCTAACACCTTCCCCTCGAGATAATCTCAAGCCCTTACCCGAACTCTGGTTTTCTTCCAAAAAATCTTCTTCTTTTCTCTAAAGTGTCCTAATGCACTATAATCATTAGGCGGTGACTCTTCAAATTCCATAACCCGATTCCTCAAAAGGGAATAAGAGTTGTTTTGCCCATATCGTAAACCCGATTTCGCCTTCTATTAGGAGGGAAAAAGGGGGCGTCGACAGCATCGCGACTCTGCTGGGGAAACCTTTAAGGCTTTTACCATTACGTGCTTTTGTGACTTTATTGCTTCCTTAATTGCATTTACCTTTTGTCTTTAATTATTTCATCAAAATACTAACTTGGCTCTTCATGTTTTTCTTTCCTTTTAATTTCTTCTTTTACTGCCTTATTATTTCAATTATGTTGTAATTGCTGAGCATTTATTGTAATCTTTACTTTATGAACGTGAAAATACATGCAATTTATCTCATTATTATAACTGCATTCCTCAACATCATATTCCACTCGTGCCAAAAGAAATCCTATTGCAACACTTATAATGAGCGGTTGCACCCTTCCGATATTATAAACCCCCTAAATGTGGCAAAGGCATATTTGCGGTAAAACCAGTCGATCAACGGTGTAGTCGACGGTTCCGCGCCTTTCCCTCTTGAGTTGTCCTCTCAAGGGTACCTTGTCTAGCACTTCAAAAAGTAGAAACCATATTCCCTTGAAACTGTTCATGCATCATGGTCAACCCTAGCCGAGTCAGTTATGTTGTCCACATAATGACTCCTTAAGATAGACTAAACCAAAGTCTATCGGGTTTCCTGAAACCCAAACGGACACCTCCACGTTATGTGCATTTATTTGGAGAACTAAATGCCTTTTGCTAATTATTGATTCAAATAGTCGAGTCTGGTGGGGTTAAGGGCCTAACACTTTGTTTTGCAGAAAATGAGGCACGAGGTCCCCAGATTCGGCATGGTATCCAACATTCATCCAAGGCTGCTGAATTGGTGGGAAGATCTTCACTCCAGTGAGTAGACACTCGTCCGCAAATACTTAGGGAATTTGCCCTAACTTCTGGAAATCCATCCCAACAACAAGATCATTGAGGCTGCCACTTTGTTTTGTGATAGTGATCGATCAGTGTTCCGCTTCGGAGACTTGGAAATGACCCCTTTGCTAGAAGAGATAGGGGGCCTAGCTGGTATCCCCTAGGAGACTCCGGGTTTGCTTATGCCGAAAAACCGTAAAAGTAGAGGCTTTCTTAAGATGATGGGACTCAAGAAAAATCCCGACCTCTATTGCTTGAAGGACTCCTACATACCATTTGACTTCTTGTACGAGAGATATGGCCACAACAAGTCCTATCGCACCTACATGGATGAGTTTGCCCTCACTTCTTTGGGACACATACATAGACAGGTCTTTGTGTTCCTGTTTTGCTTCTTGGGCATGATAATTTTCCCTATGAAGAAGGCTAGGATCCACACCAGACTAGCCATGGTGACCAAGACCTTAATGGAGGGTATTGATGGGCAAACTTTCAGCATAGTACCCATGATCGTTGCTGAAATATACCGGGCTTTGGAAAAGTGTCAACAAGGAGCCCCGCACTTTGAAGGGTGCAACTTGTTACTTCAACTTTGTCTCATAGAACACCTTCAGAAATGCGACTATAGACAGGAAATCATACGCAGGGATTGGGATGACCATATAGCTTTTCATCACCCAAAGCGAATGAAGTTTATGCCCAATATGTTTGCTCAACCAGAAGATGCCAGTGGATGGGTAGAGCTGCTTGAGAATCTGAAAGAAGAGCATGTACAATGGATGTATGAGTGGTTCCCAACCGAGGAATTTATTGTTCGATCTCGGGATGCACCGTTCCTTATACTCATTGGCTTGAGAGGAACTTACCCTTATGTCCCTCTCCGAGCTATGAGACAAGCAGGGAGGAAACAAATCATACCAAGGGTCGACAAGATGAGTCACTTCAGAGCCGACTTTCAGGATGATGATAGCCCACACAGGTGTCAAGCTCAGCACATGTGGCACTGCAAGCTTGTTTTGGGAAGGGAATCCCTCGAACCAGACAGGTATCATGCCGGATGTGTGACACACTATTTGGGTTGGTTGGAGGATGATCACATTGGTTTGGGTCACCCAGGGTTTGTCCATGATCATAGGCTTATTGATGAAAAGACTGCAGCAAAGGTTAAATACAATCAACTGCGCAAAAGGATGCGAGAATGCGAGAACGAGAACCGGGAAATACAGGAAACCCACGAGAAGCTGATCAACGAGTGGAAGGATATGGCTGTCAACGCCAACAACCGGCTGGGGTATCTGGAACGAGGCTTAGTGGAATTAGAAGGTAAATTTCTGAAGAGGATCGACGATTGTCAGAATGGTGAGGGTAATGAAGGTGGGCACCTGGCCCGAACTTACTTGTTGCTGGGACTGTGAGAGCTGGTGCAGCTGTACGAGGGAGGCAAGAATACCGGATCTAGGGAAGGTCCGTCTGGGACCAAGTAATTAGGAGTCTTTTATTTTGCTTCTAATGATGTAATAAGGCCGATGGCCACTAGTGACATTTTATTTTCCATTATTTAGCATCGCTTTGGAGTCATCTTATTTTTTATCAATAAAATGAGGTATTTAGCATTATAAGTTCTCCAAGTTAATTTGTCGCTAAGCCTACCTCAGGCACAACGAGGCACCCAAATTAGGACGCGATTTATATTCTTGCACAATGTGTTTAAATATTGCAACATTTTCTTCTCACAACCCGCACTAACTTGTTACCTTTTTTGTTTTTCTTTATTTTTATTCCCCTCCCCAAAGGTTAGTTCGTGCATTCTGGCACCATCAGCATACTCAACAAGATCCAAGGGCCCTTCACCTCCTCCTCCTCCGCGTCCTACCAGAAATAGGAACAAAGGCAAAATGGGAGATACCAGTGCTTGAAAGGAAATCGAGGAAACCTCTCAGAACGCTTCAATCACTAAGGAAACTGCTGCTCATCTTGATCAAACTTTGCTGAGATTTCGAGAAGAATTGGAACAAGTTCGAAACCTGGCAAGTCTGTCAATCACTCTTGCCACTGCTGATGCCAACAACCAGAACCATACTACACCACCACCAGCACAACCCGCTCATACCCAAGCCTGCAACACCTGCAACAACACTCCACTGGTCATTCCTGAACCCCAAAACACCACAAACGACCAGAACGCTCCCATCTTTGTGGACACTGTACCCCACTATGCCCAGCCTATCTCAGATACACCTGAATCAGACAGCAAAGACTCCCTCATTCAGAATTTAGCTACTGAGCTCAAGAGGTTAAGCAGCCGGGTCCAGGGTGTCGAAGATAGCAAAGGTGTGGAAGGTTTGAACTATGAAGATCTTTGTGTTCAGCCAGATGTCGAACTCCCGGAGGGGTACAAACCTCCTAAGTTCGAAATGTTCGACGATACAGGTGATCCTAGGGTCCATCTCAGAATGTATTGTGATAAGCTGGTAGGAGTCGGAAGGGACGAGAAGATCCGCATGAAGCTGTTCATGAGGAGTCTAAAGGGTGACACATTATCTTGGTATATTAGCCAGGATGCGAAGAAATGGACAAGTTGGGTGAATATGGTGTCCGATTTCATGGACCGGTTCAGGTTCAATACTGAGAACGCACCAGATGTGTTCTATATCCAAAATCTGAAGAAGAAACCCACAGAGACCTTTCGCGAGTATGCTACTCGTTGGAGGACAGAAGCCGCTAAGGTCAGGCCGGCCTTGGAAGAAGAGCAGATGAATAGGTTCTTTGTCCGGGCTCAGGACCCGCAATACTACGAGAGGCTGATGTTGATAGAGGGTCAAAAGTTCTCCGACATCATCAAGTTGGGAGAAAGGATCGAAGAAGGTATCAAGAACGGTATGGTCACTAATCTCGAAGCGTTGCAGGCCACCAACAAGGCTTTACAGTCTGGTGGCACGTCAAAGAAAAAGGACGTTAATTCCATGATGGCTGCGCAAAGAAACAATTCCCCTATGAAGTACCAAACCTATCCCTCAGCTCCACTCACATATCAACCTACCCTAAACTACCAAGCACCATCACCCACTTACCAAATTCCACCACCTGCTTACCAATCACCTCCACCACCTACGTATCAACCCACTTCACCCAGATATTCTCAACCCGCACCCGTATACCAAGCATTCAACTCCCAACCGTCTCACTACCCATCACCTCCTACCCGCCAAAACTTTCCCTGACCTAGACTAAACTTCGATCGTAAACCTCCCAGACAATATACCGCCATAGCCGAGCCAATTGACCAATTATATGAAAAACTCAAAGCATCCGGTTACGTTACCCCTATTCCAGCCGTAACTCCAGAAAATCTTTCCCAATGGATCAACCCAAAAAAAACTTGCGCATACCATTCCGGGATGAAGGACCATACCATCGACCAGTGTCGCTCGTTGAAAGACAAGATTCAGAACCTGATTGACAACAAGATCATTATAGAAAAGGAGCCCGCTCCTAATGTCCGCAACAACCCCCCTGCCTGACCACAAGGGCGGGGACATCCATATGGTTGAGATTGAAGATGATTGGGACCCCAAAGGGTCAATTGGGTTGATAGTTGAAGGTGATGAACCTCAGAAGCCGGCGGTTACCCTCAATCCCATTGTTGTTCAGATTCAGCCTTTTAAGGAGGATGTGGTAAATGTGTCTGTGCCACTCGAGTTTGAAGCACCGCCTGCAAAGGTGCCAAAACCGATTGAGGTTGAGTTTGGGATTCCAAAGGCCCCCACACCGTTTGAAATTGCTGTGTTACCTCAAAGGGTGCCCATTCCGGTTTCCTTGACAGACATGACCCCATTCAAGTCGAAAGCCATACCTTGGGATTACACAGCTGAGGCTAGAAGGAAAGGGAAGACACATATCGGTGAAGCGGTCGCCGCACAGGGCATGACTAGAACAGGCAGGGTATACACCCCAGAACATTTAGCCGAGTCCAGCAAGCAAGCCTCTGGACGTCCTTTCAAAACTGGGCCCGATGACCTTTGGAGAAAGATACAGGCCAAGGAGTACTCAGTCGTTGAACAACTAAACAAAACACCGGCACAGATTTCTATCTTGGCCCTTCTGCAAAGCTTTGAGACACATAAAAATACCTTAATGAAGATACTAAGTGAAGCTTATGTTCCCAGCAACATAACAGGAGGCGAAGTGGAGAATATGGTGGGACAGGTGTTGGAAAGCCACAAGATCACCTTCCACGAGGATGAGTTACCACCAGATGAGCTTAGTCACAACAAGGCGTTGCATATCACTGCGCAATGCGAGGATCACTTTATCACCAGGATTTTAGTCGACGGGGGATCCAGCCTCAACATTTGTCCATTGATAACTCTGAGAACATTGGGTAAGGGATTTCATGAGGTCAGAGATGGGGCTATCAGTGTCAAAGCTTTTGATGGATCTCAGAGGTCCACCATTGGAGAAATTAGCCTATGCCTATAGATGGGACCCACCTGGTTTGATGTCGAGTTCCAAGTCATTGACGTACCAGCATCCTACAATTTGTTGCTGGGACGACCCTGGATCCACGCCGCTGGGGCTGTAGCATCAACTTTGCATCAAGCTGTAAAATTTGAATGGAATCATCAGGAAGTAATCATTCATGGCGATGGTAGCAACCCTATATACAGTCGCCAAACCATTCCGATGATCGGAGGCAGAAGAAGGATAGGAGGAGAAACGTACCACCATATCGAGTGGGTCAATGCTGTAGACAAAGACAAGTGGTATGATAGCAAGATCGAAAGCATCCTGAATTGGAGCAGGTATGAACCCGGAAAAGGACTTGGCTAGAACCTGCAGGGTATCACCAAACCTATCAAGTTGAAGAAGCACGGTACCACTTTTGGCCTAGGGTATGAGTACACTTGGGAGGAGTTCAACCACTGGTCACCTTCATGGAGTGGACTATACTATCCGCTGGAGCACCCTATACCTCAGTTGGAGCAGACTTTTCAGCCAACCGACACTTTGTACGGATCAGAGGAAGACGAGGCACTAGCAGCAATAAAGAACCTGTTTCTGGAAGATGATATGAATTGTTGTGTTATATTCGAGGAGGAAGGGGAGGAAGGCACTTCCATTCAAGCGTGAACCGAGGGGAACGCCTCACCAATTGGTCGGTCAGGACCACCAGTGCCCGGACATCTTTGGGGTAGCAAGGTTGAACGAGCATCATGCATCGCATCTTTATTTTCTAGTTGCTTTTCCTTTCTGCATTGTCTTTACTTTCCAAAAGAGCTCTGATGTCTCGAACGATTATGAATTTCAATCAAAGCATTTCAAATTCATTATATATTGCACCCTTATTACTTTTCTCTATCATTTACTTTGTTTTACACAGCGTTACTCTTACATATCTTGATGATGAACCAACAACTGTGACTTGCAACGAGGCAATGCAACAAATAGATATAGATTCAGAAAAGGATGATATACTAGAAGAGGTTGTCAGAGAGGTCGAAAACTTTGAGAATAGGCCTAAGTCTAATCTAGATGAGACCGAAGTCGTTAATTTGGGTGATACTGAGAATGTCAAGGAAACACGTATCAATGCACATTTGTCGCCATCAGAAAAGAAAGAGTACACAGAGTTCCTAAAAGAGTATGAGGATATCTTTGCATGGTCTTATGACGATATGACTGGCCTCAGCACATCCATTGTGGCTCACAAGTTGCCAACAGATCCTACATGTTCACCGATAAAGCAGAATCAGGAAGTTCAAGCTAGACATGAGTTTGAATATTAAAGAAGAGGTTACTAAGAAAGTCAAAGCCAGGGTTCTCAGGGTGGTAGAATATCCGACATGGTTAGCCAACATCGTGCCGGTACCAAAGAAGGATAGGAAGGTTAGAGTCTGTGTCGACTACCGGGATCTCAACCGGGCCAGTCTCAAAGACAACTTTCCAAAGAAGCATGAGCTACAGTAATTCGTTGATTGTTTCGCTGGATACCATCAGATATGGATGGATGAAGAAGATGCAGAGTAAACGGCGTTTATCACGCCATGAGGGATGTACTGTTATAGAATGATGTCGTTTGGATTGAAAAATGCTGGTGCTACCTACATGAGAGCCATGAATACCATCTTTCACGACATGATACACAAAGAGATCGAGGTGTATGTGGATGACGTCATCATCAAATCCAGGAAAGCTCCAGATCATATGGAAGACTTGCGAAAGTTCTTCAACAAGTTGAGAAGGTACAATTTGAAACTGAATTCCGCCAAGTGTGCATTCGGGGTTCCTGCTGGAAAATTATTGGGTTTCATCGTGAGTCGTCGAGGAATAAAATTGGATCCATCAAACGTCAAAGCTATCCAAGAATTGCCGCCGCCAAAGAACAAGAAGGACGTGATGAGTTTCCTGGGAAGACTCAACTATATCAGCCGATTCATAGCTCAGTCTACTGTCATTTGTGAACCCATCTTCAAAATGTTGAAGAAGGATGCCGCCACCAAATGGACCGATGAATGTCAAAAGGCTTTTGACAGAATCAAGGAATACTTGTCTACGCCGCCAGTCTTGGTTCCGCCTGAACCAGGGAGACCCCTCTTGCTCTATCTCGCAGTGTTGGATGGAGCATTTGGTTGTGTTTTGGGGCAACATGAAGAAACAGGGAGAAAGGAGCAAGCCATCTACTATCTCAGTAAGAAGTTCACACCGTACGAGGCCCGGTATTCTCATTTAGAACGCACTTGCTGTGCTCTGACTTGGGTCGCGCAGAAGTTGAGGAATTACTTATGTTCTTACACTACTTATCTCATATCCAGAATGGACCCTCTGAAGTATATCTTCCAGAAGCCCATGCCCACTGGCAAGCTCACCAAGTGGCAGATCCTGCTAAGTGAATTCGACATTGTTTACGTGACCCAGAAAGCAATCAAAGGGCAAGCCTTGGCGGACCATCTCACCGAGAATCCTGTGGACGGAGAATACAAGCCCCTAAAAATGTATTTTCCCGATGAAGAGGTATCTTTCATAGGAGAAGATATTGCAGAATCCTATGATGGTTGGAGGTTGTTTTTCGACGGAGCTACAAATTTCAAAGGAGTTGGCATAGGAGCAGTCCTGGTATCAGAAACCGGTCAGCATTACCCGGTATCCGCCAAGCTCAGGTTCCCATGCACCAACAACATGGCCAAATATGAAGCCTGCATTTTAGGGATTAAACTGGCCATTGATATGAACATTCAGGAGTTACTAGTAATCGGAGACTCGGACCTACTCATACATCAGGTTCGAGAAGAATGGGCAACCAAGAATCCCAAGATACTCCCTTATCTGCATCACATATAGGAATTGAGAAAGAGGTTCAGAAAGATGGAATTCCAGCAAGTTCCCAGGGTACAAAATGAGTTTGCCGATGCACTTGCCACTTTGTCATCTATGATTCAGCATCCAGATACAAATTTCATTGACCCCATCCAGGTCAATATTCATGACCAACCAGCTTATTGTGCTCATGTTGAGGAAGAAGCTGACGGGAAACCATGGTTCCACGACATCAAAGAGTATTTGACCACAGGAGAATATCCAGAGCTTGCCAATGCTACCCAGAAACGCACGCTTCGGAGACTATCCAATAATTTCTTTCACAACGGAGGAATCTTGTACAGGAGGACTCCTTGTCGCACCTCCTTTTTGCCGCGCCCACGAGGGCGCGTGGGGAGTTTTCTCCAATTAAAGGACAGTCGAAACAGAATTTGTTTATTTGTTTCAGAGTCGCCACCTGGGAATTTTGAGGCGTCCCAAGTCACCAATTATAATCCCTGAATCGAGGAGAATATGACTCTATTTATTTTTCTGCGAACCAGAAATCCTGAGTAAGGAATTCTGTTAATCCGGAAGAAGGTGTTAGGCATTTCCGAATTCCGTGGTTCTAGCACGGTCGCTTAACTGTTTTTATTATTGGCTTAATCATCTTGATTTTATTAAATATATTTTTGTTACGTGATTTTTCTACCGCTTTTACTTATCGTGATTAAGGACCCTTCTTCGAATCGAATTACGCGTACGTATATTCGTGTTACAAATTAAAAAGATGCGGAATTGTGTCACACGTACGTGTACACAATAATTTTTGATAATATACTAAGCAATCATTTTTCCGAGATTGTGTTGAATCAAGAATATTTATTTTTCTTGAATAGTGAATCGTACATCTCGGGTTTTTATGAAATTGATTTAACGCCTTTGGATAAATCCTTTTATTAAATATTCGTTCGAAATTGCGCGTACGCATAATCCGATTTTTTTTTTTGCTTTTTAAAAAAAATATAATCAAGGTACGCGAACGTATCCCTAATTGCGCAAAAATATTTGCAATGATATTAAGGATTTTTCCACAAATTATTCATTATATCCGTACATTTTTATGTGTGATAAATTCCCATTTAAGGTTTCAAAGAATTTACAATATTAAATGTTGACCGTTGATTATATTTTCCGAATATAAATAATTCATTCCAACTGTTCAAATTCAAAGGACATAATAAGAATATGATTAATACTATCTTTAAAAAAAACAAATATGACATAGATATATATATACATGCCAAAGAATAAATGGCATATGAAACTGAAAATAAATGATTCATAAAGGAAGGAAATATTTTCCGAGAATTTTCATTGTTTACTTAATGCAAATTCTATTTCTAATTATTAATGATGTAAAGTGTGGCAATTTATGCTTGTACATCTCTTTTCATTCTCATACACTCACTTTTAGTCTAATAGGCCTAATTATTTGGTCACTTTGTTTTATGAAAGTAGATAAGCATCGAATTTGTAGAAAATGAATTATTATGCAAGTTAATTCAACAAAGTTACATTACATGCAACCCAACTATTTGGCGTAAACATTCGTAACGTTCTATCATCATGACGAGCTATACCAACTTACTTTACTCATATGATTATACTTGTCATCATACCATATAATAACTTATACCAATCTAAACAAAATCATACTTATTACAAGATATTCTACTAATGTAACTTCTTTATCTTTGCATTTAGCTAATGGTATTATGGGATGTAATCAATGGTCCATTTTTATGCCTTACTCCCTGTCTTGACAATTTATTAAACTAATGAGATAATGAACTAATATTATTACAAACCTTTATACAAACTTTCAAAGTAAGACAATTAGCTCATAGCTATCAAATTGAATTTACTACTAATTAACTAACATGAAACAAAAATAAAATTTAAATTGATGAACTTGGACAAATAAAAATAGACTTTCAGTTCAAGCTTCATTGACGAGTCATGTTGAATCTCTTTCCAACTTAAAATTTAAAAGATATATACCTGAAAATGGAGGTAGAAGAAGTAAGTTTCAGCAGTTACAGCAGTAACACACTCAGCCAAATATCAGTATTCCCACAGATTTGAACAATAATAAGACCCGAAGAAAATAGATGCACAGTATAGTATTTTGAAAGACACTTCAGATTTTAACTGAACAGTGGAATCACACAAAGTTGAACAGATTCAACACAAGAACAACATTTCAGATTTTAGCTTTTCTTCAGTTACAAATTCAGTTTGTTTCTGATTTTCTGTTTCTGCTGCTGTATCTGTGTGTGAGTGTATATGTGAGTGTTCTATTTTCTGTTTCCTTTCTTTAAAATCTCAGCCCTCAAAATCTCTTAAAGATTCTCTCTTAAAAATTCTCTCTCTGTTAAAAAAAACTCTCTGAAAATTCTGTTTTTCTCCCTCAAAATTCTGTCCTCCTTAACTGTCTGTCCAGCTCCTGTATTTATACAGGGATGGTTGCACCCTTTTATCTTTTAAAAACAGAAAATCCTATCTAAAATCTGCTTTTAACTACTTTAAATCCCATTAAGTGAACTTTTCCCTGATTTCCAGCATTCCATTACCCTTTGTTTCCCATTATCCCATTAAATTATAGCCACTAACATTCCATTATAAACATACTATTATTATTACATTACCCTACTGTTTCATTCCTCAAATACCCCCTGAAAATCCCTTAATATTATTGTTATTACTGCCCCAGACCAAAATCCAGAATCTGTTACAAAACTGATTTTAAAATCTGTCCAGGCTTGGTTATCCTTCTGATTTTAACAGCTAAAACCAATTCTAAACAACTTCCTAACACAGTTGTATCTATGCAACATTTGTAAATTTGAATTCAAACTTAACATCTCAACAACATCACACAGAATCAGAACAATTCAGACTAAATCTGAAATATGTATGAATGCAGGGGCATGGTCAGTATACTGACTTTGCCTAAAACCAACTGCCCAAAATTAATACTCAAATGTTTGATAAACTTTCTGACTTATTAAACAAGAACCAACTAATTAGCAAGGTCTAACTAACTGATTACAACAACATGATAATAGTCAATCAAAACAGGTGAGCAGGTTATTACAATGTATTATCATAACGGGGATTCATAATGTAACCAATCGACGAACTTAATCGAGTCGATTACACACATTGTAAATAAACATAATCAACAGAAACATTTCACATTCGGATTAAGTAGATAGGTAGAAGACAGAAATGACAAAATTAATCAAAACAAAAATATGAAAAATTAAAAAGCTATTAAAACAGACAACAATACACGTAGAATAATACAAAAAGAAATAGAAAATACCTCTAAATCTTCAATTAAACTCGAACTCAACTTGGATTTGGACCTTTTTTGTTTGAAATCAAACTGACCTTAGTCGAAGTATTTTCCACTGAAAATACTTCGACTAAGGTCGATTAAACCTCAATCTTCATTTAATATGCACAGAATCCGAAAGTTTGGTATTTTTAGGGTTCTTAAAAACTCGATTTGGGATTTAACCATTTCTGGTCAGATTCGAGAAGAACCAAACATGACACAATGGTGAGGGTAGCCTAGGGGTTATTTGGTGTTAATTTGAAGCGGATCTGAGTTCATCCTTGTTTGGTCCGAATCTTCAAAAGAAGATTCGAGAAGCTCGGGACTGATTCGAGCCAAACAACCAACAGATCCATACTCAGGATGACTAGGGGAAGCTATGGTGTTAACTAGGCGTTGTTTGGTTTAGGTCTGAACTTGGCTCGAATCTTCAAATGAAGATTCGAGAACCTTCAGGAGGATTCGAGCCCAACGGCTAACATATTTGGATAGAGGAGGCTCAGGGGATTCTATGGTGCTATTTTGGTGACCGGCGGCGTTGATGCCGCCGGGTTTCAGGCGGTGGAATCCTAGGGCGGCTAGGGTTAGGAGTGGGGGTTTGGGACGATGATGAACAGTGTAGGAAGGGGGGGTGTTTGGTTAGGGGCCGGGGTAAGGTTTGGGATTTATATAGGGGTGGGGTGGACTGGTATCGTCCGTTGGATCAAGTAGAATGGATGGCTGAGATCTACTCACTTAACCAAACGGTGTCGTTTGGTTTAAGTTAGGGGGACGGGTTGAACCGGGTATCGGATCGGGTAAGGGTCTTGGGTTAGGGTGATGAGATCTTGGCCGTTGGTTGGATTTAATCCAACGGCCCTTGATGAGAGGTGACCAAACGACGTCGTTTGGTCTTAGCTTGGGACTGGGTCAGACTTGGCTGTTTGGATTGGGCTGACAGGCAGGGGGGTAAATTGATTTGGGCCTGGATTTTAATCCAGGTCCAATCTTTACACTTGTATATTTTTATTTTCTGATTTTATTATTAATAAAAAAAATCCTAATAAAATTATAAAACAATTTTTTAACCTTACATAAAAATATTAATTACTTCATAACAACTATTTAACACATAGTCAAAACATTAATCACACAGTTAAAAAAATAGAACGAATGCATATTTTTTTGTGATTTTATTTAAATTATCTCTTAAATGCATAATTAAATCCTGTATGCATGCAATATGTATTTTATTTTATTTTTATTTTATTATGACAAAAATAAACATTTACGGACATAACACAAATATTTAACACCACGCAAATTCACAAATTACACAGTAAAAGAAATTTATTTTGATTTATTTTGGAGCAATTTTTCGTAAGGCAAAAATCACGTGCTCACAGCTGCCCCTCTTTGTGCGGAAACTCGAAGAGTTTTCGTGCGAAGATAAAGTGAGCGGATACGAGCGATTTTTGCCCGTTCGAATACTCCGTGGGAAGCATTTTTTGAAAGATTTTACCGAACCTCTGCTTCGAAGGTTTCCTACATATCCTTGGCTATAAAGGAATCAGGTCAATGTAGTTCGGGAATTTTTTTTTGGTAGCTGGGACTACCATGGGACTGTGATGTTACTGTTTCTTCGTGCTGTTTTCACTGCTTGCTGACCTCCTTATTACACCTTACTTTAAAGGAAATACAAAATTAAACTAGACTATGGTACATGAATTATAAAATCTTATCTAGATCATGCCCTTGCGTTTCTTGTTGTTTTGATATCTTGGTGAATCTTGGGCATTTGGCTTATTTTGTATTTTTCTTGAAGCTCTTGTTGTTTCTTGCTGGGGATTCTATTGGACTCCTCTGCTTTATTGATTTTAAGTGTGCTCCTTTCTCATATGAGCGGGCTTTTTGATTTCAACACTTCAATTTCATTCCCTCGTTCTTCAGGTGGGTGCCTTGACTGCTTCTTTTCTTTTGTCATCCTCATTTTCCAGGTGGACGCCTGACTTCTTTAATTCTTTCATCCTTATTCTCCAGGTGGACGCCTGACTTCTTCTTTTCTCATCCTCATTCTCCAGGTGGACGCCTGACTTCTTCTTTTCTTCATCCTCATTCTCCAGGTGACGCCTGACTTCTTTAATTCTTTATCCTCATTCTCCAGGTGGACGCCTGATTTCTTCTTTTCTCATCCTCATTCTCCAGGTGGACGCCTGACTTCTTCTTTTCTCATCCTCATTCTCCAGGTGGACGCCTGACTTCTTCTTTTCTCATCCTCATTCTCCAGGTGGACGCCTGATTTCTTTAATTCTTTATCCTCATTCTCCAGGTGGACGCCTGATTTCTTCAATTCTTTCATCCTCATTCTCCAGGTGGACGGCTGACTTTTTCAATTCTTCATCCTCATTCTCCAGGTGGACGCCTGACTTCTTCTTTTCTCATCCTCATTCTCCAGGTGGACGCCTGATTTCTTTAATTCTTCATCCTCATTCTCCAGGTGGACGCCTGACTTTTTCAATTCTTCATCCTCATTCTCCAGGTGGACGCCTCACTTCTTCTTTTCTCATCCTCATTCTCCAGGTGGACGCCTGATTTCTTTTAATTCTTCATCCTCATTCTCCAGGTGGACGCCTGACTTCTTCTTTTCTCATCCTCATTCTCCAGGTGGACGCCTCACTTCTTTAATTCTTCATCCTCATTCTCCAGGTGGACGCCTGACTTCTTCTTTTCTCATCCTCATTCTCCAAGTGGACGCCTGATTTCTTTAATTCTTCAACCTCATTCTCCAGGTGGACGCCTGACTTTTTCAATTCTTCATCCTCATTCTCCAGGTGGACGCCTGACTTCTTCTTTTCTCATCCTCATTCTCCAGGTGGACGCCTGATTTCTTTTAATTCTTCATCCTCATTCTCCAGGTGGACGCCTGACTTCTTCTTTTCTCATCCTCATTCTCCAGGTGGACGCCTGATTTCTTTTAATTCTTCATCCTCATTCTCCAGGTGGACGCCTGACTTCTTTTAATTCGTCATCCTCATTCTCCAGGTGGACGCCTGACTTCTTTTAATTCTTCATCCTCATTCTCCAGGTGGACGCCTGACTTCTTCTTTTCTCATCCTCATTCTCCAGGTGGACGCCTGATTTCTTTAATTCTTTCATCCTCATTCTCCAGGTGGACGCCTGACTTCTTTTAATTCTTCATCCTCATTCTCCAGGTGGACACCTGACTTTTTCAATTCTTCATCCTTATTTTCCAGGTGGCCGCCTGAACTCTTCTTTTTCTTTACCAGGTATTTCCTGACACAAATATTGTATTTTCCCCTGTTTTAAATCAAAGAAAACTTCGTTAGTTTAAAGCAGGGTGGCTGGCTGTGGTATTCTTGCCGATGGTGATGTTTCTCTTCGTCTCTCTTTATTGCCTTGGAATGATTGAAAAGACTGTTTTGTCTTTGTAATTGATCCTTGACTATAGGATTTCCCTCTGTATGTTTTCCTTCAAAACCTTTTAACTTTAATCATATGCCTCTTCTGACTTTGCTGATCCACTTTTGATTTCCTCTTTCTTACACCCATATTTTATCTCCCACCTTTCGTGGCCGTATTTTGTAACCTTGGATCTTGGTAGTATACCTTGATATTTTTTCTTATTTGTTTAGAATAAAACTTATCTCAAAGCTTGGAGAAAGTAAGATTATTAGTAGCGAAATACGCTGATTTCGACAATTATAGAATGAAAAGAAAAATCCAATTTTTGGATGACTGTTGGAAAATGAATAAAGGACTTATCTGATTGGAATTACTGGCACCAATGATCAGGGTATGCATTTCGGATTAATCAACCCAGTCTTTTAATCAATCTCCTTTCAATTGTCTCAAGGAGTTTTCATTGATAAATTTTCCTCATTTTTCACTTCTTCACTTCCTTTTCGCCTTATGGTGCCTGCGAAGGTTTTCACCAATAAGACTCTCTCATTTTACTTTTCTCTCAACTTCCGTCGCCTTATGGTGCCCGTGTGGGTTTTCACCTATAAGACTCTCTCATTTTTACTTTCTTTCCTTGTTTGTACCACTTCACTTGCTTGCATCAGCATTTTTCTAAGATTGATCGAAAAGTCTTTTTGGTATAAGGTTAGGAATGGAAAAGGTATTAAAAGCTAAATAGCTGTGGTATGAGTTTAAAATTACAACTCTTGGAATCTTTTCTTATTTCCAATACAATTCCTGCCCCAGTTTCTTGATTGGGGTCTCTTAATATTTCTTTTTCGTGCACATTGTGCATGTTGTGCACCCTATGACCGAGCCGTGAGGCGCCTACGTATCCTTCTTTGAGGAATCAGGTCAAACGTAGTTCACTATATAATAGTTTTGATGATTTTTTTTTTTTTAGACTTTCTGATTCCAAGAGAGGGTAGGAAAGAAACAAGTATGGCTCAAAGGGGAAGCAAATGTTATAGTGTTTGGATAGCAGAATAAATTGCCTTTGTCATTTCAATCTTCGAAATAGTGCTAAATACAAACATTCAAAAAGTTATGCATAATATCTCTTTACTGCGTCAGAATTGATCGCCATATCTATGCATTTGCCTTAAATATCTGTTAAACATAGTGCACCATTCGATAATACTCTGGTCACAATGAATGGCCCTTGCCAATTCGGAGCAAATTTGCCTTTTGCTTCGACCTGATGTGGAAGAATGCGTTTCAGCACATGCTGACCTACTTCAAACTTCCGGGGACGCACCTTTTTGTTGTATGCTCTTTCTATTCTTCTTTGATATAATTGACCATGACATACTGCGGTCAATCGTTTTTCGTCAATCAAGTTCAACTGTTCCAGACGGGTTTTGACCCATTCATCATCATCAATCTTTGCTTCGGCGATGATCCGAAGGGAAGGAATCTCAATTTCTGCAGGGATTACTACTTCAGTGCCATATACCAACAAATAAGGAGTTGCTCCTACTGAAGTGCGAACAGTAGTGCGGTATCCCAATAATGCAAATGGTAATTTTTCATGCCATTGTTTTGAACCTTCTACCATCTTCCGAAGTATCTTCTTTATGTTTTTGTTGGCTGCTTCTACTGCTTCATTCGCCTTGGGCCGATATGGGGTAGAGTTACGATGTGTAATCTTAAACTGTTGACATACTTCTTTCATTAAGTTGCTGTTAAGATTAGCACCGTTATCTGTGATGATCACCTTCGGGATTCCGAATCGACATATGATATTTGAGTGGACAAAATCGACCACAACTTTCTTGGTCACTGATTTGAATGTCTTGGCCTCAACCCATTTGGTAAAATAATCAATAGCTACCAGAATGAATCTGTGTCCATTGGATGCTGCTGGCTCAATTGGTCCAATCACATCCATGCCCCAAGCAATGAAAGGCCATGGTGCCGACATTGTGTGCAACTCGGATGGTGGAGAATGAATCAAATCTCCGTGTATTTGGCATTGATGACACTTGCGCACAAAATTGATACAATTTCTCTCCATGGTAAGCCAATAGTAACCAGCTTGGAGGATTTTCTTTGCCAACACATATCCACTCATGTGGGGTCCGCAAACTCCTGAATGTACTTCAGACATGACAGTTGTAGCTTGTCTGGCATCTATGCATCTTAATAATCCAAGATCTGGTGTTCTTTTATATAAAACTCCTCCGCTTAAGAAGAATCCATTTGCTAATCGCCTAATGGTCCTCTTTTGATCTTCTGTGGCTTGTGCGGGATATATACCCATCCTGATATATTCCTTGATGTCGTGGAACCATGGTTCTCCATCAAATTCTTCTTCAACCATATTGCAATAAGCGTGCTGATTGTGGACTTGAATATGTATTGGATCCACATAAGCTTTGTCCGGATGGTGCAACATTGATGCCAGGGTAGCTAATGCATCGGCAACCTCATTATGGATTCTTGGAATATGTTGGAATTCCACTGATTGAAACCGCTGACAAAGATCATGTAGACATTGTCGGTATGGTATGAGCTTCAAATCTCGGGTTTCCCATTCTCCTTGAATTTGATGTACCAAAAGATCCGAATCTCCCATGACTAAGATTTCTCGGATACCCATGTCTGCAGCTAGCCTTAACCCCAAAATGCAAGCTTCATATTCAGCCATATTATTGGTGCAATAAAATCGCAATTGAGCCGTAACAGGATAGTGATGCCCTGTTTCAGAAATGATTACAGCTCCTATTCCGAATCCTTTCATGTTAGCAGCTCCATCAAAGAAAAGTTTCCAGCCAGGTTTTTCAATTTGCTCCACCTCGTCGATATGCATTGTTTCCTCATCAGGAAAATAAGTCTTCAACGGCTCATATTCCTCATCGACCGGGTTTTCGGCTAAATGATCGGCTAGTGCTTGAGCCTTCATTGCCGTTCGGTCACATAGATGATGTCGAATTCTGTGAGCAATATCTGCCACTTTGCAAGTCTTCCTGTTGGCATAGGCTTTTGAAAAATGTATTTCAATGGATACAACCTAGAAATGAGGTAAGTAGTGTAGGATGACAAATAGTGTTTCAATTTTTGAGCTACCCATGTGAGGGCGCAACATGTCTTTTCCAGATGAGTATACTTAACCTCATAAGCTGTGAACTTCTTGCTAAGGTAGTAGATGGCCTGTTCTTTTCTGCCCGTGAGGTCATGTTGCCCCAATACACAACCAAATGAATTCTCCAAGACTGTTAAGTAAAGAATCAAAGGTCTTCCTGGCTCTGGCGGGACTAACACGGGTGGTTTCGATAAGTACTCTTTTATCTTATCGAACGCTTCTTGACACTCATTGGTCCATTTGACTGCAGCATCCTTTTTTAACAATTTGAAAATAGGCTCACAGGTTGTTGTGAGCTGAGCAATAAACCTGCTGATGTAATTTAGCCTTCCCAACAAACTCATTACTTCAGTTTTGTTTCTTGGGGGTGGTAGTTCTTGGATGGCTTTGATCTTTGATGGGTCTAGCTCGATGCCTCGTCGACTGACTATGAATCCCAGCAACTTTCCGGATGGAACTCCAAATGCACACTTGGAAGGGTTAAGCTTGAGGTTGTACCTGCGAAGTCTTAAGAAGAACTTCCTCAAATCCCCAACGTGGTCGGCCTGATGCTTTGATTTTATGATCACATCGTCCACGTATACCTCAATCTCCTTGTGTATCATATCATGAAACACTGTGGTCATTGCTCTCATATAGGTTGCTCCGGCGTTCTTTAAACCGAATGGCATTACCCGGTAGCAATAAGTTCCCCATGGTGTGATGAATGCCGTCTTTTCTGCATCTTCTTCATCCATTAGAATTTGATGATATCCGGCATAACAATCCACGAAAGATCCTATATCATGCTTGGCACAATTGTCGATCAAAATATGGATATTGGGTAATGGGAAATTATCCTTTGGACTTGCTTTGTTGAGATTGCGATAGTCGACGCATACTCTAATTTTGCCGTCTTTCTTTGGCACAGGAACGACATTAGCCAACCAGACGGGATATCGAGTGACTCGAATGACCTTTGCTTCCAATTGTTTGGTGATTTCTTCCTTAATTCTCATACTCATATCAGGCTTGAATTTTCTCAGCCTCTGCTTGACAGGAGGCACCATTGGATCGGTGGGCAATTTGTGGACCACTAAATCAGTGCTCAAGCCCGGCATGTCGTCATACGACCATGCAAAAACATCTTTGAATTCTATGAGTGCTTTAATTAACTCTTCTCGGATCTTTGGTTCGAGATGGACACTTATTTTGGTTTCTCGGATATTACTCGTGTCCCCTATATTGATGTCCTCGGTATCACTCAAGTTAGGTTTGATTTTTTCCTCAAAGTGAATTAACTCTTTACTAATCTCTTCAAAAATCTCATCTTCATCATATTCTGATTCATAATCACAATATGTTTCTTGAATTAATATTTCAGAACCAGATTGATTTTTAAGACTGGGCTGAAGATTCCTCATGCATGCCATATCACTAGAGCCAGCGTAAAAAGAACTGTACAGAAAAGAAGAAAAAGAAAAGAAATCTTATTAGGAATGATAATAAAAAGGAAACTGCTTTTTATTGGATGATGAAAGATAACAAGGTTTTGCACACTTCAAACCAACTGTAAGATAAACTTTGGGATTACAACCTTGAAATAACCCAAACAAACTGAAAGAAAAATCAAAATAAACTACCAAGACTCCTTTCAAATTGGGAGAGGAGTGGCTATCCAATTATTGAGCTTTGTTTTCGGTCCAACGAATTGAACTTCTGCGTTGCTACACCCTTCTCCGCCTTCCAGCATATTTACATCACTAAACAATTTCTCGAACCTTTCAATTAATTCCTCCTCAGGATTGACCTGGGATTTAGGAATTGTTGTTATCAGGCGATTTTTAGCACCGGTCTTGACAAAAGACTTCGACAGCTGTGGTACTGGTTTTGGAAGAACCCATGCTTGGTGTTTCAACTTCCTAGCTCTTATCACGTCATTGGCGGTAGGTGTGAACCCTAAACCGAATGTTCCCCAGTTCTCAGGGAGAGATACTGGTTGTACAATTCCTTGCAAAGATAAGCCCAGACCTTTGCCGGGTATAAAGCCATTCTTCAGCATTTCATAAGCTACCATGACTGATGCAGAGGATACCTTTGGATTCGCAAGGTATTTTCCTTCTGGAATTTTCTCTACCGACACTGTGTCTGACACTTGGTATACCCATGGTCCTTGGTCAATTTCTGCTCCCTCGACTGGTACAATGGTTCTATCGTGAGCATTTAAATTTTCTTCTCCATGCACGACTATTTCTTGATGGTCCCATTCAAACTTGACAGCCTGATGTAATGTTGACGGGACTGCTTTAGCAGCATGGATCCATGGTCGACCCAACAACAAGTTGTAAGAAACAGTCATGTCCAACACTTGGAATTCCATTGTGAATTCAACTGGCCCTATAGTTAGTTCCAACACTATGTCGCCAAACGAATCTCTGCTTCCACCGTCAAATCCTCGTACGCAGATACTATTCTTTTGGATCCTCTCCTCTTTAATTTTTAATTTGTTTAAAGTGGAGAGAGGGCATATGTTTGCACTGGACCCATTTTCGACCAATACCCGGGTTACTACGGAGTTTTCACATTTCACGGTGAGGTAAAGAGCTCTGTTGTGCTCGGTACCTTCCAAAGGTAATTCATCATCAGCAAATGTAATCCTGTTTGTCTCAAAGATTCTGTTGGCTATTTTGCCCAAATGATTTACAGAGATCTTTTCAGGAACATGAGCTTCATTCAAGATTTTCATCAACGCCAGACGGTGTTCCTCTGAATGGATCAGTAATGACAACAATGAAATTTGAGCGGGGGTCTTCTTTAATTGATCCACCACAGAATAATCATGGAGCTTCATTTTTCTTAAAAACTCCTCCGCCTCTTCTTCCGTCACAGCTTTCTTTGTTGGTATTGGATTGTTTTTAGTTTTTCTCAGCTCTTCGGGAGTAAAACATCTTCCCGAACAAGTCAAGCCTTGTACCTCACACACTTCTTCCTTGATTTCTTTGCCTTTGTACATTACGGTCACCCGTTCATAGTTCCATGGGATGGTTTTGTTGTTGATGATTGGCAGCTGGATTACAGGTGCAATAATAACCCGATCTGTACGTGCTCCTTCCACGAATACAACGGGTTTGTTAGCAACCCCTGGTACTATCACTTTTGGCCTTTCTTGTTTTGCGGCAACTTTATTCGATGACCCCTCATCGACTATCATAGACGGTTCATCACCACTTTTGTTCTGTTTAAACACCTGCTTCTCTTCCATTAGCTGCTTATCTGGCTTGGTTTCATGAGACTTGATCATCATGACAGTTTGTGACGGCTTCTTTGTCTCCCCATCAGCTTGTATGATTTCTATCATATTAGCCTCTTGATGGGCTGGCATCGGATTTCTATTGATATTCGGAGCTTCGGGGGTTTGAACCTCGATTTTATTAGTATCAATCAGCTCTTGTATTGCATTTTTCAAATGCCAACATTTCTCTGTATCATGGCCTGGTGTACCGGAGCAATATTCACAGCTAATGGTGTAATCCAGATTCTTTGGTGGAGGATTGGGTAGCTTGGATTGTATTGGTCTCAACATGTCTAACTGTCTCAGCCTGTGGAACAGACTAGTGTAAGATTCTCCCAATGGAGTGTAAGTTTTCTTTTTCTGTTCCCTTTCTCCCCTGAATGTTGGCCTAGGCCTGAAACCTGGTCCGGGATAAGCTCGGGGGTAGGTATTTGGGGTGACAGGAGCACGCCAATTGGTGTGAACAGGTGGCTGATTGTATGCTTGAGCGTGGTTAATGGCGAAATGAGGCTCTGAAGGGTGATAGTAATGATGGGATGAATCATGGTGGTAAGCTGCTTGGCGAGGTCGTTGCTGATTATAGTAAAGCGGTGAACCCCTGGGTCCTGGCCAAATTCCTGAATCAACTACGGTTGCTTCCTCCCTTTTCTTTCTTCCGATTCCTCCTACCCCGCCTTGAATAGCTTGAGTAGTTTCCTTAATTGCTGAATAGCTCATAATTTTATTTGTCTTGAGGCCTTCTTCCACCATACCTCCCATCTTCACTACCTCGTTGAATGATTTTCCAACCGCTGAAACCAAGTGGGCGTAGTAAGTTGGTTCCAAGGCTTGGAGGAAGTAGTCTACCATTTCGCTCTCCTTCATAGGAGGATCCACTCTTGCTGCCTGTTCTCTCCACCGAAAACCATACTCTCTGAAACTTTCATTGTGTTTCTTCTCAAATTTGGTCAAAGATAATCGATCTGGGATGATCTCCAGATTGTATTGGAAATGGTATGCGAATGCCCTGTGCCAGGTCATCCCAGGTGTACCATCTTCCATGGTCTTGGCGTGTATACCACTCCAAAGCTGATCCGCTTAGACTTTGACTGAAGTAAGCCATCAATAATTCATCCTTTCCCCCAGCTCCTCGCATCTTGCTACAGAAACCCCTTAAGTGGGCTACTGGGTCGCCGTGCCCGCTGTATAGGTCAAATTTGGGCATCTTGAAGCCAAATGGCAATTGTACATTAGAGAATAAGCATAAATCTTTGTATGCTACACTGACTTGCCCACCTAATCCGCGCATGTCTCGGAACGACTGTTCTAGACTTTTGACCTTCCTGAACATTTCTTCTTGTTCAGCATTTTTGGTTGTCTTGTCAATTTCGGTTGGGAGATCAAACCGAGGAGCAGGTGAATTGATTTCGGAGGCTTTGAAGGTGGGCTCCGGGGGGTAATATTGGTTGTCTTGGGCCTGAAATGTAGGCTCACTAGGAGATTTGTGAAATGTAGCAGGGGGAGGTGCTACAAAAACAGGAGTCATAGGTGGAGGAAGGTACGGAACTGGTTTTGGAGGTGGAGACTATGGTGTCTGAGAGGTGGTGCCTCGGTAGTGCTGATAAATGGGGAAACTTGGGGATAATTCAGTGGTGATATTATCCTGAGTTTGGATCATTGATGGAGCAGGGTTATTTGGGTAAGATGGGGCTAACTGTCCTGTAGACCAAGCTTGGTACATTTCTGCCATTTGCTGCTTGAGCTTAAGCATTTCTTCTTTCATTTTCCCGACATCCATCTCTTCTATCTCCATACCTGTGTCAACATCTGGGATAGACATACTTTCGGATATTGGTCCTTTTGATCTTGTGTGATAGTGATAGTATGCCAGTATACTCTTTAGAGAAACTAACTGGTTGAATTCTGAAAATGGACAAACTTGTTAGTTTTGAGAGTTTAACACATATATAATCACACGTTGAGATGCAATGCTCCTAGACAAATAATCCCTTTCTGTTATGCATTCGCTCGGTTGCTTGTGTCGTCCCAGCTTTCTTGAAATTGAAAAATTCTCATTCGCTTTTATTTACTATATCGTGGTGGTCGAATCTTAGAGATTGCCTACGTATCATGTCAAACATGAATCAGACCTTGCGTAATTCGGACCAAAGTCAATCATGTTTATTTATTACACAAAGATGGAATTACATTTGAAAACTTTAAGAAAATAGCTTGCAACACACACACTTAAATCAAAATAAAAGATACAATTCATAACATCTCACAAAATGCCCCACTTTCCACTTTTGTTCTCTAATATTGGATTATCTGCTCAATGTGGGGCTTGACCTGGATGGCCTCCCAGCGTACGATACATCCTTTCCAACTCCATTGCTAGATGACGAGCAAAAGTGGGCGCATGCTCTGTAAACCTTTCATAATCCATTCCTTGGCAGTTTACATAACTTTGAGATGTGAAGACCGCCAAGTCGTGGATTTGTGCCCTGAAACCTTGGAGACGTTGGTCTTGGTCTTGCAATTGCTGCTGACGAGTGGTGGCTATGTCTCTGACACGGTTTTCACGATCTAAAGCTGATTCTAATAGAGCTCGGAGTCTGGCCTGCTCTAATCTTGCTTGCGATCTTTCCCTGTCGAGGTCTGCTTGTTGGTATTCTCTGTTGCATCTTCTTGCCTCTTCTAGTTGTGCACGAAGCTGGTCTTCTGATCGCATCCAATAGTCTTTTTCCTTCTTGAATTGAGCCTTGTCTTTTTCGGATTGCCTATCTTGGCGTTCCTTGTTAGATCTGGCTTCTTAGTTTAATTGTTGGATCATTTCTTTTGCTTTACTCAATGCCCTTTCGTTTTCCGCAAGAATGGAATCATAATCTTGCATTTTTTCGAAGAGATTGGCGATGATTTTTTGATCCTTCCAGCTTCTCTTTGGCGTTTCAGAGACTCTTTTCATTTTTAGGAATCGAGCATGAAGATTTTCATTCTCACAAGCTAGACTCTTTTTCTCGCCTTTGGCTTCTTGTTCTTGCAAATCTTTCTCCAAACTGAGGCTTCTTAGATTTTCTTTTAGGGCATGGATAGTGGCTTTGTACCCTTTTTCTTTTTCTCCCCAGATTAACCGTTCTTGGATTTTATCATTGAAGTTTTGAACATGGGGTCTTTTTGTTGGCCTTTTTAGCTCAGGTTCTGGTACATCATCCACGCGAGACCGCTTTTCGAACCACCTTGCATATCCAGGATTTATCTCACCCTTGGTAGCGTCTAGGACTTGAGTATCACTTTTCAAGTATCGGCACCCATTCCACATATGCTGAAGTAGAGCTTCGGGAATAGTGGCTTCTGGGTGTAATTCGATTACTTGCATACTCAAATCTTCCTCATCAGGAACTATTTGATATCTCCCTAGTTGCCTTAGGACTCTTAGTGGTGCATATGGCTGAATGCTTCTCAATCCCAATAGTAGTAGATAACTATTTGAGGTTGACATATGTATTACTTCTCTCATCGGGAGCCATCCCAGAGTCCATTCAATTTGATTCGCCGTTAAAGCCTTTAGACGAGATACCCATGCTTCTATCCCTCCTGGAGCTTGATAATTTTTTGTTCTTTCCTCATAGCTCTCGATGCAATTAGCTTTGTTTGACCCATACTGTATGATCTTGGGCTGTTGTTGGAGATGTTCGATCACCCACATTTGCAACAAAATTTTGCATCCTTCGAAAACTTTCGCTCCTGATTTGCATAAAGTCAAAGCCCGATAAATATCTGATAGAATGATGGGGACAAGGGTGTGATTTTCTTTAGTGGTGAGAATTTGCACAACTTTTGCGGTGCGAATATCAATTGTTCGCTCTTTATTTGGGAAGACCATGACTCCTAGAAAAGCCACCATGAAAGCAAATCGACGGTGCATCTGCCAAGTGTTTTTGTTTTGCTTATTAGTAAGGCCTTTCTCATGAATTTCGAACCCATCTGACTTTCCAAACCTGGAATACAAAAAATTGAAGGAACAACATCCATTGATGACATTGCTTTTCCTGATTTGACTGCTGATGTTCAGAAGACCGAAGAATCGATGTATTGAAGGAGCCTTTGTGAATATCAAGCTTTGATTTCTTAAACTTCCGTCAAAACCAACATAGCCAGCTACCTCCTCTAATGTAGGAGTAAGCTCGAAGTCAGAGAAACGAAAAACATTGTGAACAGGGTCCCAGAAAGTTACTAATGCCGTAATCAGATCATCCCGAGGCTTAACTTTCATAATGTCCGTGAGATTTCCCAAATGCTTGACGACCCATTTTTGACCGTCTTCGCCTAAATCATACCACCATATTTGAAGCTGACATAGAAATTCCTCCGTACTTGTGGATGATGGGCTTTGTGTGGTGCTCATTTTGTATCTGAAATTTAATTTTAATAAAGTTAAAATTTATTTTGGAAAAATTTATACTAAAAATCATTTTCGAATTTTTTTTTTATTATTATTAAATATCTTTATTTCAAAATTTAAAACTATATTTTTTTTTCGAAATTTTAAAAACAACCCACTTTATTCCTTGCTTCTTGCCATGATTTTATTTAAGCTGGTCAACAAGCATGTTCGAGGAAAATGAATGCACAAGTAACAAGTAGGATGCATCATGATGGTCTTTTAATTTTTTGGTTCACCTGTCCTAGACAGACCCAACCCCTGTGTTGAGTCTCCAAGGCCAAATGCATATGATGCAAATATTCGTTCCTACTAGGGATCCGGTACATGGCTGAGTTATTCTAAGTGTAAAACCTTAGGTTGATTGTTCTAAACCTCGCTTACCCAAACGGACAGTTTGAGCCGAAGCGGGGGCAACGTACCGGGAGCACGAAAGTCTGCCCGGCCTAGTTACTTGTCCCAACTCCGTCTTATTTGGTATGACTTTAACAGAAAGGTGGGTCACGCGCACGTGTACACCATGAATTCAGAAGACTCAGAAAGAAGGGGGTTTCCTAGCAATTGTATATATTCACAATTCAAATAATATTAAAGAGGTAAAAAAAAATTTAGCATATTAGCATATAAACAGTTGAAAATCATATAGTAAATAAATCCAATTAACACAGATATTCAAGCTCGAATTCTTTAAACCCTGAACCAATGGTTCTGGGTTACAATAACAGTTGCTCCCCAGCAGAGTCTCCAGAGCTGTCGCAAGTTTTCTCCAATTAAAGGACAGTCGAAACGGGATTTGTTTATTTGTTTCAGAGTCGCCACCTGGGAATTTTGAGGCGTCCCAAGTCACCAATTATAATCCCTGAATCGAGGAGAATATGACTCTGTTTATTTTTCTGCGAATCAAAAATCCTGAGTAAGGAATTCTGTAAATCCGGAAGAAGGTGTTAGGCATTTCCGAATTCCGTGGTTCTAGCACAGTCGCTTAACTGTTTTTATTATTGGCTTAATCATCTTGATTTTATTAAATATATTTTTGTTACGTGATTTTTCTACCGCTTTTACTTATCGTGATTAAGGACCCTTCTTCGAATCGAATTACGCGTACGTATATTCGTGTTACAAATTAAAAAGATGCGGAATTGTGTCACGCGTACGTGTACACAATAATTTTTGATAATATACTAAGCAATCATTTTTCCGAGATTGTGTTGAATCAAGAATATTTATTTTTCTTGAATAGTGAACCGTACATCTCGGGTTTTTATGAAATTGATTTAACGCCTTTGGATAAATCCTTTTATTAAATATTCGTTCGAAATTGCGCGTACGCATAATCCGAATTTTTTTTAAAAAATTTAAAAAAAAAATATAATCAAGGTACGCGAACGTATCCCTAATTGCGCAAAAATATTTGCAATGATATTAAGGATTTTTCCACAAATTATTCATTATATCCATACATTTTTATGTGAAAATCATGATAAATTCCCATTTAAGGTTTCAAAGAATTTACAATATTAAATGTTGACCGTTGATTATATTTTCCGAATATAAATAATTCATTCCAACTGTTCAAATTCAAAGGACATAATAAGAATATGATTAATACTATCTTTAAAAAAAACAAATATGACATAGATATATATATACATGCCAAAGAATAAATGGCATATGAAACTGAAAATAAATGATTCATAAAGGAAGGAAATATTTTTCGAGAATTTTCATTGTTTACTTAATGCAAATTCTATTTCTAATTATTAATGATGTAAAGTGTGGCAATTTATGCTTGTACATCTCTTTTCATTCTCATACACTCACTTTTAGTCTAATAGGCCTAATTATTTGGTCACTTTGTTTTATGAAAGTAGATAAGCATCGAATTTGTAGAAAAGGAATTATTATGCAAGTTAATTCAACAAAGTTACATTACATGCAACTCAACTATTTGGCGTAAACATTCATAACTTTCTATCATCATGACGAGCTATACCAACTTACTTTACTCATATGATTATACCTGTCATCATACCATATAATAACTTATACCAATCTAAACAAAATCATACTTATTACAAGATATTCTACTAATGTAACTTCTTTATCTTTGCATTTAGCTAATGGTATTATGGGATGTAATCAATGGTCCATTTTTATGCCTTACTCCCTGTCTTGACAATTTATTAAACTAATGAGATAATGAACTAATATTATTACAAACCTTTATACAAACTTTCAAAGTAAGACAATTAGCTCATAGCTATCAAATTGAATTTACTACTAATTAACTAACATGAAACAAAAATGAAATTTAAATTGATGAACTTGGACAAATAAAAATAGACTTTCAGTTCAAGCTTCATTGACGAGTCATGTTGAATCTCTTTCCAACTTAAAATTTAAAAGATATATACCTGAAAATGGAGGTAGAAGAAGTAAGTTTCAGCAGTTACAGCAGTAACACACTCAGCCAAATATCAGTATTCCCACAGATTTGAACAATAATAAGACCCGAAGAAAATAGATGCACAGTATAGTATTTTGAAAGACACTTCAGATTTTAACTGAACAGTGGAATCACACAAAGTTGAACAGATTCAACACAAGAACAACATTTCAGATTTCAGCTTTTCTTCAGTTACAAATTCAGTTTGTTTCTGATTTTCTGTTTCTGCTGCTGTATCTGTGTGTGAGTGTATATGTGAGTGTTCTATTTTCTGTTTCCTTTCTTTAAAATCTCAGCCCTCAAAATCTCTTAAAGATTCTCTCTTAAAAATTCTCTCTCTGTTAAAAAAAAAAAACTCTCTGAAAATTCTGTTTTTCTCCCTCAAAATTCTGTCCTCCTTAAATGTCTGTCCAGCTCCTGTATTTATACAGGGATGGTTGCACCCTTTTATCTTTTAAAAATAGAAAATCCTATCTAAAATCTGCTTTTAACTACTTTAAATCCCATTAAGTGAACTTTTCCCTGATTTCCAGCATTCCATTACCCTTTGTTTCCCATTATCCCATTAAATTATAGCCACTAACATTCCATTATAAACATACTATTATTATTACATTACCCTACTGTTTCATTCCTCAAATACCCCCTGAAAATCCCTTAATATTATTGTTATTACTGCCCCAGACCAAAATCCAGAATCTGTTACAAAACTGATTTTAAAATCTGTCCAGGCTTGGTTATCCTTCTGATTTTAACAGCTAAAACCAATTCTAAACAACTTCCTAACACAGTTGTATCTATGCAACATTTGTAAATTTGAATTCAAACTTAACATCTCAACAACATCACACAGAATCAGAACAATTCAGACTAAATCTGAAATATGTATAAATGCAGGGGCATGGTCAGTATACTGACTTTGCCTGAAACCAACTGCCCAAAATTAATACTCAAATGTTTGATAAACTTTCTGATTTATTAAACAAGAACCAACTAATTAGCAAGGTCTAACTAACTGATTACAACAACATGATAATAGTCAATCAAAACAGGTGAGCAGGTTATTACAATGTATTATCATAACGGGGATTCATAATGTAACCAATCGACGAACTTAATCGAGTCGATTACACACATTGTAAATAAACATAATCAACAGAAACATTTCACATTCGGATTAAGTAGATAGGTAGGAGACAGAAATGACAAAATTAATCAAAACAAAAATATGAAAAATTAAAAAGCTATTAAAACAGACAACAATACACGTAGAATAATACAAAAAGAAATAGAAAATACCTCTAAATCTTCAATTAAACTCGAACTCAACTTGGATTTGGACCTTTTTTGTTTGAAATCAAACTGACCTTAGTCGAAGTATTTTCCACTGAAAATACTTCGACTAAGGTCGATTAAACCTCAATCTTCATTTAATATGCACAGAATCCGGAAGTTTGGTATTTTTAGGGTTCTTAAAAACTAGATTTGGGATTTAACCATTTCTGGTCAGATTCGAGAAGAACCAAACATGACACAATGGTGAGGGTAGCCTAGGGGTTATTTGGTGTTAATTTGAAGCGGATCTGAGTTCGTCCTTGTTTGGTCCGAATCTTCAAAAGAAGATTCGAGAAGCTCGGGACTGATTCGAGCCAAACAACCAACAGATCCATACTCAGGATGACTAGGGGAAGCTATGGTGTTAACTAGGTGTTGTTTGGTTTAGGTCTGAACTTGGCTCGAATCTTCAAATGAAGATTCGAGAACCTTCAGGAGGATTCGAGCCCAACGGCTAACATATTTGGATAGAGGAGGCTCAGGGGATTCTATGGTGCTATTTTGGTGACCGGCGGCGTTGATGCCGCCGGGTTTCAGGCGGTGGAATCCTAGGGCGGCTAGGGTTAGGAGTGGGGGTTTGGGACGATGATGAACAGTGTAGGAAGGGGGGTGTTTAGTTAGGGGCCGGGGTAAGGTTTGGGATTTATATAGGTGTGGGGTGGACTGGTATCGTCCGTTGGATCAAGTAAAATGGATGGCTGAGATCTACTCACTTAACCAAACGGTGTCGTTTGGTTTAAGTTAGGGGGACAGGTTGAACCGGGTATCGGATCGGGTAAGGGTCTTGGGTTAGGGTGATGAGATCTTGGCCGTTGGTTGGATTTAATCCAACGGCCCTTGATGAGAGGTGACCAAACGACGTCGTTTGGTCTTAGCTTGGGACTGGGTCAGACTTGGCTGTTTGGATTGGGCTGACAGAGGGGGTAAATTGATTTGGGCCTGGATTTTAATCCAGGTCCAATCTTTACATTTGTATATTTTTATTTTCTGATTTTATTATTAATAAAAAAATCCTAATAAAATTATAAAACAATTTTTTAACCTTACATAAAAATATTAATTACTTCATAACAACTATTTAACACATAGTCAAAACATTAATCACACAGTTAAAAAAATAGAACGAATGCATATTTTTTTGTGATTTTATTTAAATTATCTCTTAAATGCATAATTAAATCCTATATGCATGCAATATGTATTTTATTTTATTTTTATTTTATTATGACAAAAATAAACATTTACGGACATAACACAAATATTTAACACCACGCAAATTCACAAATTACACAGTAAAAGAAATTTATTTTGATATATTTTGGAGCAATTTTTTGTAAGGCAAAAATCACGTGCTCACACTCCTGATTTGGGTTTACTAAGGTGTGTCGATGCAAGGGAAGCAACCAAGTTATTGGAGGAAGTACATTCAGGGACCTGCGGACCACACATGAATGGTTTTGTTTTAGCAAAGAAGATACTCCGAGCAGGATATTTCTGGATGACTATGGAAATAGACTGCATCTAGTATGTCCGAAAGTGCCATCGATGTCAGATACATGCAGATATGATAAAAGTCCCTCCAAACGAGCTTAATGCAACAAGCTCACCATGGTCGTTCGCCACTTGGGGAATGGATGTTATCGGTCCAATTGAGCCTACCACGTCAAACGGGCACAGGTTCGTCTTGGTAGCAATTGATTATTTTACTAAATGGGTTGAAGCAGCATCATACAAAGCAGTTACCAAGAAGGTGGTAGCAGATTTCGTCCGCGACCGTATTGTTTGTCGGTTTGGAATTCCAGAGTCAATCATCACCGACAACGGTCCCAATCTTAACAGCGACCTGATGAAAACAATGTGTGAGACTTTCAAGATCAGACACAAGAACTCTACGGCTTATAGACTGCAGATGAATGGAGCCGTAGAAGTGGCCAACAAAAACATCAAGAAGATACTAAGGAAGATGATCGAGAGGCACAAACAATGGCATGAGAAGTTGCCATTCGCCTTATTGGGTTATCGTACCACAGTTTGCACATCAACCGGGGCAACTCCCTACATGCTAGTTTATGGTACAGAGGCGGTCATTCCCGCTGAGGTAGAAATTCCATCATTAAGGATCATACAAGAAGCCGAGTTAGATAACGCAGAATGGGTAAAAGGTCGCTACGAGCAGTTAGCCCTCATAGATGGAAAGAGGATGAATGTAGTCTGTCACAATCAGTTATACCAGAACAGAATGTCCAGAGCCTTCAACAAGAGAGTTAAACCAAGGAAGTTTACACCAGGACAGCTGGTGTTGAAGAAGATATTTCCACATCAAGACGAAGCCAAAGGGAAATTCTCTCCCAATTGGCAGGGTCCATACATGGTTCACCGAGTTCTAACCGGAGGAGCCCTTATTCTTGCAGAAATGGACGGAGAAGTCTGGCCGAAGCCGATCAACTCAGACGCAGTAAAGAGATACTACATTTGATCGTATGCTTTTCTTTATGATGTAATTTGAACTACGCCTGACCTGATTCCCGTTTAAGAGGGGATACGTAGGCAGCCCTATGGGTTCGGTCACATTTTAATAAAAATTCCATTTTCCCCGCTATTGGAACTGGGGCAGAATTTTGAGGAGGATCCTCAAAATTCCGAAGTCAGTTTGTCGGCTTTCGCATCAACATCAACCCAGTAAACTGGGGCAAAATTTTGAGAGGACCCTCAAAATTCTAGAATCGATCCGCTTTTAGTTATTCAGCACAGTCGTCAGCAGTGCCAGCCCAGTGAACTGGGGCAGGATTTTGGGGAGGACCCTCAAAATTTCGGAGCAAGCAAGGTTGTCGTATCTTGAACCACGTTGCAGTTGTTGGTTCATCCAAAATAAAATCATTTTTTTTCAAAATATATATACTTACCTTACATTTACTGAATCATGCATAAACATCATTTGCATCACCGTCGTTTAGCAATGCTACCCCAATGATACGTAACGTCAGGGGCCAAGGGATACGAACTAACCTTCCCCCTCTACAGAACTCACGATTTTTCTTTGGATGCAGGAACTCATATCGCAATGCAAAACGCATTCACTCTTTAAAGTCGAAACCCTCGAAACAATCACTCAACTCACAAAGGTCTACTATCTACACCCAACAATCCCCAACAGTCATGATATCGCAACCGCCTATCAGCTAAGAAAATTACTACTATTTGCTCCTTTACATTCCTGCACTGCATAAGACTACTTTTTGCCTTTCGAGACTAAGCTCTGTCTCCATCCGCATTTTGCATAAGGCTACTTTTCTGCCTTCCGAGGTTAAGCTCTACCTCCATCCTGCATAAGGCTACTTATCTGCCTTTCGAGACTAAGCTCTGTCTCCATCTGCATTTTGCATAAGGCTACTTATCTGCCTTTCGAGGTTAAGCTCTACCTCCATCTTGCATAAGGCTACTATTTGCCTTCCGAGACTCAGCTCTGTCTCCATCCACATTGCATAAGGCTATTCTCTGCCTTTCGAGGTTAAGCTCTACCTCCATATTGCATAAGGCTATCTATCTGCCTTCTGATACTAAGCTCTGTCTCTATCTATATTTTGCATAAGCTATTCTCTGCCTTTCGAGGTTAAGCTCTACCTCCATATTGCATAAGGCTATCTATTTGCCTTTCGAGACTAAGATCTGTCTCCATCCAACATGGTTGAAATATCGCCACTTTATTTAAATTCTCGCTTCGGCTGAAATATCGCCACCTGCATTCGCCTTGGCTGAAAAATTGCCACTCTTTGCATTCATTCGGCTGAAAGATTGCCACCTTCTCATGGGCTGAAAAATCACCAACTTATTCAAAGGCGTCATAGTTCGGAGGCACCATCTGCATAGCCCGAGAACACCATTTCATGGCCTGCGAATCTTTATTTTATGCTCTTCATGGCCCAGGACATCATAGTCTGAGGACGTCATCCTAACCGTCCAAAGACAGCATTCATGGTCCAACGGGAATTTGCATCATGTTTAAATTACGCACAATATGTGCATCTGCTCATCTACAGGTACACCGGCTAGCGAACGGCCGTCTCAGCAGAAGTGATCCCGCTCCGGTTCTCTGCAATCTATTTGACTCCAAACACCTTTTAAATCTGACCATCGCGTCCGTCTTTTCAAATCTCCATCAACACATTCCGTCAATGGTTCCTAAACTACATGTGGCCTGATTCCTGTGAAACCAGGGATATGTAGGCATCTGATAAACCAAAGCGCGGCCAAAGTTCTTTTTCAATCACCGTTTCCGGTCAAAATTGGCCATCTTGTCTTTACCCGACAACTCGTTCATCCTCCTCGGGTAAAGAGGGGCAGCTGTTGATAACCAATTTTTCCCCATGTATTTTATACCCAAAATATTTTCAAAATAGCATATATGTGCATATATAAGCACACCCAAGAGTTTTGGTATTTTTTGTGATTTTTAAACCAATTTACTGCCTATTTTAATACCACAAAAATCCAAAATCATTCGCAAAATTATCATTTTTTGATGAATAACTTATTTCATTCTCATATTTACACCAAAATATAATTAATATGATTTTTTTATATTTTTACAAATTTATTCGGAATTTCTAAAGCTTAATTGCATGAAATTGCAATTATGGCCTATTTTTATAATTAACTGCGTTTTATAATTATAAAATTGTTCCAGATATTTTTAGACTAATGTTTATATATTATCAATTAGTTTTGTTCTTTCAATTTGTTTTAAAATTATTTTTAACTATTTTAATTAATTAAAAAGAGGAAAAATGGCTATTTAAAAGCTGGCCCATTTCCATTTCAATTTTAGCCACAATTGAACCTTTAAATCCTGGCCGTTGATTGTTTTAATCAATGGCCCTCGTTCTTTCTTTCCTTTTTTAATTCCGCCCCAGCCCCTAACCCTAATCATTTCTCCAAAGTAGCCGCCCCCGAATTCACTCATCCTCTCAAATGCTCTCTAACACTCAAAACCCTAGACGCCTCTGTCGTCGTCTCCGGCTAGTTCTCACCAGAGTCCATGGCTTCTCAGGCCATGGACGGCCTGTGCTCTCTTCCCTTCACTCCCAAACCATGATTATTCAAGGTTTTTCGAGGATTCAAAATTCAACAGGCTTGTTCAGGTCCTCTGCAGACCTGAGTTCCTTTGGTTTCCCCGGCCCCGTTCCGGCATGTTCGAGCTTTGACAAGGCTTAGCACGGCCTAAACTCGTTCAGAGACCAAACCATTCCAGGCCTTCTCATCTCTAAGGTTTCCGAGAAACCCTAAAATCTTGATTCGAGGTTTTTCTTTCCTTATTTTCTTAGATCTGTAGTAGATCTATGCTTTATTCGATGTTTGATTCGAGGTGTGTTCATGCAATGCTTTAGGGTTTTTCGTTTGTTTCTTATGATTTGCTGTTAATATGCATGTCTCTCTGCCTTTGTTCTATTAGTGCTTCTACTGATTTTTCTATAAGCATGTTTATACGCCTATCTTGCCTGTTCCTTTTCTATTTCTGCTGCTGAAAGTGTTTACTCTTACTGGATTTATTTGGGTTATTGAACTTTCTTCTTTTACTACTTCCTAAACTTCTATGGCATCTTTTCTCTCTTCTGAACTGGTTAGTTTTAGTTTGCACTCTACTGCTTTCGATTGCTACGTATGTCTGTGTATTTCCTCAGGGAATTCTGAAAGAGTTCCCCAAGCTTGTTGAGTTTGCCTTCTCTTTTTGTGTGTCCTACTCGGACTGAAACCCTATTCGGGGATTTTGCGAGCTTTTGGTTCTAGGGTTCTACTCTAGAAACCCTAGGCTCTCAAATTTGTGATGAGTTCATAGACTGAACTGAAACTTGCTTTCCTTTTTTTGCTTATGATTCTAAAACTGTTTATGTCAATCTTTATTTCTTGCTTGATACTAGCATGCTTATATACGAGGGTTTTGTTCTTTTTGAATTGATACTATTAGCTTGTGATTGATTTCAATCTCCTTTTACGGAGGCTCGATTGATTTGCTACTGATTTTTTACAACTTAGCCTCTTCCCTATTTTCCTGACTAAGTTCATTCAAAGCTTTTAAAACTTTCCGGCTGTTTGATTACTTTGTTTCCTTATTCTTTCAAAATCGTGTACTATAGTTTCTTACCTTAAATAGACTCTGTATGAACCAACCCTTTATTATTTCTACTCTGAAAGGTTTTTATTCCCTTTATTACCACTCTCGTTTGAAATCAAATCCCTTTGACTAAGGGAGATTTTATTTGATTGACTGAGATTTTATTTCCTTGCCTTCTTGCCAACTCGTTTTTGCACTATAAAAGCTCACAGCTCTCACAAGTTCTAAGACAGTTTTTTTACACAAACACTCGAACACAACACAGTTCTCAGAACACTTTTCTGCACCTTTGCAACACACAATCATCTCTGTCTTTACTGGCTACTACTCTCTTTACTACTACTCTCTCTATTACCACTTTCTCTACTACTATCTCTCTACTGAGCACTCTGCTCCCTTATCTCCTACTGTCTGAACATTCTGGAGTTCCTCTGAACTCCCAAGTACTTGCTGAAGTTTTGAATTGTTCCTGCTAACTGTCTGGCTGTCTACTTGCTGTTGTTTCTCTGCTGTACTAGAACTGAAAATTGGTATGTACTTCTAAGTTAAATAATACTCTCCTACTATGTGTATTCACTTTTCTTCTTCTACACATTCTTCACTGTGTGTTTATGTTCTGTAGCATGTTCTTCTATGTCCTTGCATCTGCAGTCTGCTATGCTTTCTTATATTTTTTTAATATCAGTGTATGCTTCTGTATGGAAATCCCTTCCCCTATTCCCTTTTGTGTGCTAGTACTGTTTTGAATCATGGCAGCATCTGATATTGCTAACCATGATCCAGAATCAGACTCTCCTGAGTCTCTACTCAAATGCTTTCCCATTTCCTCTCCCCTTTATTTGTTAAGCTTTAACTTGGGTCTGGTAGTGTCCTAATCACCACTCAGACCCTAAGTTTGACTCCCTAGAGTCTGCTCCTATTTGTTGACCTAAGCAAAGGGTTAGGGGTGTGCCAGCCTATGCCATGGCTGGGTATGACCACCCTCTGCTATGGTTCCCCTCTCACTTTGCACTCATTCCTAGTTCCTAAGTTCTACCCCCCTTTGGTAAGACATGCTTAGGGACCCTGGAGTTCCCTCTGAACTTGGATGTCTGAGGGTTGGTAATTCCACACTTGCACTATTCTGTTACAATATTTACTCTTCAGAGTGTAAGCATTGCCTGGGCTCTTGAAGCTCCTTGGAACTTTGAAACACTCTGAATAAGAGAAGGCCTTGGATTCTGGAATCTGGATTTGGTGGAACACATGTTATTGGATATTAAGATTGAATTAGGCTGCTCGGATCAAGCTGTAGGCTGTGATGTATTTTTGTTTACCTTCTTTCTTCTGGTTCTGTAATATTTTTGTAAAAAAAAGAATTCGGGGAAATATTAGTAAAGGGTATGAGAGGGGGTTTATATTTACTTGCATATGTTAAAGGGTAGATACCATACCTATAGGATCAATATTATTGTTTAATCACTTAGATATCATGTCTATAGGTTAAACGTATAAATCACCTAGAAATCATGTCTATAGGTTTTTGCATTCCTTTCATTCAATCACCTAGAGATCATGTCTATAGGCTTTTGCATTCCTTTCATTCAATCACCTAGAGATCATGTCTATAGGCTTTTAATGTTCAACCATGTTGCCAATCATTAGAAATCCTGACTATAGGACCTAATAATCAACTAATTGCATATAGAAATCATGCCTATAGGGAACACGCGAAACGTTAGGCAAATCGTAGGGTAATCAAATACTCTTTTTCTTAACGTTTAATAACAGTAATGAGCCTTAAAAATCAAGATGTAGATACCATGCCTATAGGAGCTCAAACTCGCCTAATGTGTTTAAGTAAGAATAATCTGTCAATTGGCTTCAAACTTTGTCAACAAAAAACTCTTCCAAATCTGTTTGCTTTTGAAACTCTTACAAATCTGCAATGCTCTTAAATTTTCTAAACTTGCATCTTTTTTTTTTCTGAAACGGTTCCTTTAACCCTCTGCCTAACTTTATTCATCTCACGAAGCTACTATTTCAAAACAGTCTTTAACTCACTATTCCTTTAAGGTCTTTTCACTTTCGAAAACTTTTCTTCATAACTCTACTGTAGTTTCACTTAAACAATTCTGCTGATTTTCAAGTCATCTCTGGACATCTGCAAATTTTCAACCTTCTATCTTAAACTATTCTGCGTTAGGTCCTTTCGGAAAACAATGCTTTTTTTTCCTAAATGACTCGCTTAAAATACTTCAATTTCTGACAATTGGATCCGGGCTGCCTAATGCAGACTTTTTATCCAACTCTACGTGTTGAACCAATCTGTCCGCTGTTTAAGTTTTTAAAGACCAAATCAGTACACGTAAGACATGCTAAACTAGTTGCTATGTGATTTATGGGGATTATATGAGCCTTTAGTGTGTTTGTTTCATTCCCTATTCATTTGCTATTTGTTTTGATTGACGCCCTAGTATTTTATCCTTTTGCAACTCCATATATGCCCATACTTACCTTCCTCCTCCCCTTAGGATTAGAAGTCCCAAAACCCCAGGACTGATAGGTTGGGACGGGTATTAGCATGCAATAAGTAAATGAGTCTAATCGCGTTTAATACCTTAACGGGGTGGGAAGGGTAGAATATGGATATGATGACTGATGCGCTAATATCTCGTGTGAGAATGATTGCTGGGTATTGCACCGAGGTGATCCATATTGTATTTAAACCTAGGACCTTTTATTTTATTTATACGATGTGATGTATTCTTAAAAGTAATGTTTTCTTTAATCAATCTTTTCTTTCCAAAATCACTTATGTCTTTTTTTCTCTCTTTTCTTTCAAAACTTTCAACTTATTTGTATTCCTTATGTGCAAACATTGTCTGTTACTTCTACTCTGCTTAAAGTCACAGCTAAGTACGGCCGGGAACCACAATAGTGGATTTAGAGGGGTGGCTAACACCTTCCCCTCGAGATAATCTCAAGCCCTTACCGAACTCTGGTTTTCTTCCAAAAAATCTTCTTCTTTTCTCTAAAGTGTCCTAATGCACTATAATCATTAGGTGGCGACTCTTCAAATTCCATAACCCGATTTCTCAAAAGGGAATAAGAGTTGTTTTGCCCATAATGTCGTAAACCCGATTTCGCCTTCTTTTATGAGGGAAAAAGGGGGCGTCGACAACCCCGCGAAGCAATCCACAAAAGACTAGAGAACATGTTTGGCACAGTTGTTGTCACGACCCAAACCGAAGGGCCGCGACGGGCACCCGGTGCCTTACTCAACCGAGTACCAACGTAACATATCTTTATTATCATGTTATCATGAGTAAATGAGCCAGAAAACCCGTCATGAGATAACAAGAATAAAACATAAGGGAATACTCAACATATGAAGACCTAACATGATATACAAACTAATATATGTGACGTACGGGCCTATAAGGCCGACATGACCATTAGTAAACTCAAAACATAGGCCGACAAGGCCATACAATTATCCATACACTTGACATATGTCTACAAGCCTCTAAGAGTACATAAAATCATAAAGGTCGGGATAGGGCCCCGCCATACCAATCAATACATATCCAAAGCATACTGACCAAATAGGCAACTCCGGAGCAAGTGGAGTGCACCAACACCTTCGCTGAGTTGATAGCCTACTAGGAGGACTGTCAACCTATCAATCGGGACCTGCGGGAATGAAACGCAGCGTCCCCAGGCAAAAGGGACGTCAGTACGAATAATGTACCGAGTATGTTAGGCAAGAAAACATAAACAAGAATAGTAATGTAAAGAGAGAGATAGAGGAGATACAACCTGTAACATCTGAGTGCCTCTAGGGGCTATGATATGAAATGCATAATACATATATATACATAAACTTTTTAAAACATTCGCCTCTGTTGGAATCATCATCATCATATCGTACCCGACCTCAAAGAGGACTCGGTAAAAGCGTACCCCACCATCATAAGGTTCGGTAGAATCGTACCCGGCCACGTGGAGCTTGATAAACCCAACTGATCAGTGGTTGCACAATAGGTGTCGTACCCGGCCGACTATAGAGCGGCTCGGTAGAGTAAAATAGATACTATATATAATGCATGCTAGACTCATGGAATCACCTTCTAAACTTTTTGGAGTGACTTAAGAACACTATGGACATCCATACCCTCAATATGAACCTTAGTAGGATTTAAGGATCATACACACTTGCTTAGAATCATTTTATAAGGAAAGAACAACATGGACAACCTTAGTTGCTAGGAGTAGATCCGTTATGAAGTAGCGTATTCATTTCACTTTAGATCATGCCAAAAGAAAAAAGAAAGTGCCTTAACATACCTTAAACCCGTTGAGCCCTTAATCACTTCCAAGCAACTCTTCAAACAAGTCAACTCAATCTATCATAGTATAAGGAGATTCAAAATCAGTGCTGAGCAAAGGCTAAGTCTATAACTTAAGATAGTAGCTCGTTTACGTAAATTTTGGCAGCATCTCCCTTGTAACAACGGCCTCCTCCAATACTATATACAAATATAAATGACCAGAGCAATCCATCAATGCATAATTATCAATATCAAGACACCATATAACAACAAGTCACAACTACATTACGACGAGCGGCAAGCTCCGATTAGAATCCGCATACCCCTTATCAATCCTTATAGACTTCTTACTTCAACATAAAAGTATCATTAACATGATAATGAAGTCATTAATCAATGATTCCAGCCTTAAACCAGATATTTATAACAACGAAAATAATCCACAATTTCAACTATCCTCAATTAGCAACTTTATTCACTAGTTCATGTCTAGTCCATCCATTTAACTTAATCAACATCAAGATAACCTTAGGAACAAGTAAGAACACAATATAAATACCTACTACAGTAACTTCAAGTCAAAATCCAAGTTATATCCAGTTTACAACAACCCTCAATAGCAATACAACACCATAGAAGTTACTTAAGTTAACCCAAGTATTATCTTGTAGTTTATCATCCTAACAACTTAACCAACATACAAGAAAGATTAAGAACAATTAGTAGGCTGTTATACTCACCTTATACAGCAGCAACAACTTGGAATTTCATCCAAATACATCCCACAACGTTCCTCAATAACAACACAACCTCAAAGAGGTGTTGTTCTTCACTAGAACTAAGTTTTGATGTTGAAATATGGTGTAATCACTTTGGAATCACTTCAAACCCTTGTGGTATATGTTGAGGAGGGTTAGGAGAAGTTTGGGGACGAATTTTAGCTGAAAAATGAGCAAAAATAGGCATTCAAATCGTTTATAAATTGAAGTAGGTCAACCACCGCCTAAGTGGGTCCCATTGGGAGCTGCTTGCGCGGTCTCGCAAAAATACGAATATCTCTCTACTCCGATGTCGTATTGACGAACGGTTTAATGCGTTAGAAACTAAACTCGTAGATATTCAATTTGGTAGGTAGAACACCCCATGATTCCAAGTATATTTGTAGAAATTCTCAGATACATTTGACCTAAATTTCAGCAAATTTATGAATGTAACTTGTGATGACCTTTGCCAACTCTTGTTCCACAACTTGCTTGCCTTCAAAATGTAGAAAATGATTATCATACGACTAAAATAACTCATAGAATAACCTCCTTATCATGTTAAGAACCCTAGTCTCACCCCAAAGTACATGTTATAACATTCAAAACTTGTCGACTTTTGACGAAACTTATTTTCTTCAATTGGTTTAGCTTCTAAGATTTCCAACCCTCTTGGTACTCGTTATTCTTGATCTTAAATATTTGTAACCTCGAAGGTAACATGATTAACTTATTTTATTTGCTTCCAAATATAATCTAATTTCCGAGCTTACAGCAATGACTTACGACGTACTGTCACGTATGAAAACTTGGGGTGTAACAGTTGTTGACCAGTATGCGTATATTGAGCAATGATAAATCATATTTGGGACTCGCTCTATTTAAATTCCCATAATCGACAGATACTCTGACTTTCCTATCTTTCTTCCGGACTGGCACGATGTTGGCCAACCAAGTCGGATACTCAATCACTCTGAGAACCTTGGCTTTAATTTGCTTAGTGACTTCCTCACCTTGGCTTTGATTTGCTTAGTGAATTCCTCTTTTATCTTCAAATACATACCTGGCTTGAATTTTATGAGCTTCTGTTTTATAGGTGGACACATAGGATCAGTAGGTAGCTTGTGATCCACAATCGATGTTCTCAAACCGGTCATATCATCGTAGGACCATGCAAAGGTATCCTCATACTCTTTCAGGAATCGTACATTCTCTTCCTTCTCTGATGGTGATAGGTGAATGCTTATATGTGTTCCTTGACTATTTCGAAATCACCTAAGTTAAGTGTCTCAGTCTCGTCTAAATTAGACTTAGGCTTGTTTTCAAAATTTTCCACTTCTCTGACAATTTCTTAGGTATTATATCATCTTCTAGATCCTCTGAATAGCTATCCTTATGTTGCGTTGTCTCATTACATGTCACAGTCGTAGGTTTATTGGGATAGGTAATAATAATGCTCTAGAGAGAAAATGTAAAGAATAATAATAAATACTAAAATAGTAATGCATTAAATATTTCTTGAAAACGCCAAACAAGTATGGCTCGATGACTCGAGCAATTACTTCAAGTCAAAACAAATTACTGAAAATGTCTTAGATGCTCATAAAACAGCTTTAGAAATAATTGATGTTAATTGCCAGGCTACCAAGGAACTTGACATGCTCGGGATAGTGCATCAATCCAGTTCTTGAGAATAACTCTTTTCTCTATGGTCTGAATAGTAAGGTCTTCCTCCTCCCCCTTCCTCAACTATCGCACTGCAATCCATGTCTTCATCATCTAGAAACATCTTCCTTATGTCAGCTAAGGTTTCATCGTCTTCAGACTCCCACATCATTTCATCTTGATGAAATGTCTAGTGCATATGTGGTACCAGTTGTTCTAGCGGATAATAAAAACCACGCCATAGTGGCGACCAATCCTGGTACTCTTGCCAAGTGTATTCGTACCCAAGCCCAAAAGTTGTACCATGGCGCTTTGGTTGTACCGATTTGGTGATCCCTTGGAGAACCTTGCCGAGACCCTTTCTAGGCTCATACCCTGTCCATAGCAATATGCTTTCGATCTTGTTGCTCCACCATTTGTCCTTTTAAATTATGTTGACGCGCTTAATGCGGTGGTATATTTCTCCACCCATATTTCTCTTGTTCTCGATGACTGGAACAGTCTGATTAGTATAGATGGGATTACTCCTGTCTCCATGGATGGTCACCTTCTGATGGTTCCATTCAAACTTCACAGCCTGATGTAGAGTAGAAGCTACGACCCTAGCGGCATGTATCCAAGGTCGTCCCAACAATAGATTGTAGGTAGCAAATATATCCAGCACTTGAAACTCAACATCAAACTAGGTTGGGCCCATCTATAGGCTGAGGTTGATTTCTCCGATTGTGGACCTCTGAGATTTATCAAACGCCTTCACGCTCATACTTCGTGCTCATATCTCATGCATGCCTTTACCCAGCCTCTTCAGAGTAGTCAATGGACATATTTTGAGACTCGAACCCCCATCTATCAGGACCTTGGCTATGAATTCATCCTCAAATTGCACTGTGATATGTAGTGCCCTATTGTGACTTAGTCCTTCTGGTGGCAGCTCGTCTTCATGAAAGGTGATTTTGTAGCTTTCCAATACCTGCCCGACCATGTTGGCCATTTCTCCACTAGTGATGTTGGTGGGTACATAGGCTTCACTCAGCACCTTCATCAAGGCATTCCTGTGTGTCTCGGAGTTTTGCAGCAGTGATAAAATGGATATCTGAGCAGGAGTTTTGTTCAAATGATAAACCATAGAGTATTCTTTCACTTGCACTTTCCTCCAAAGGTCGTCAGGGCCAGTCTCAATGACAAACGGCTTAGATGTAGCTTCTTTCCTTGTTCCTCCTAAGTGCTCGGTTGTATAAACCATACCACTTCTAGTCATCCCTTGTGATGCGCCCGTTTCTTCCATTTTTGATTTTCCTTTCCTTCTTGCTTCCGCAACATAATCCCATGGTATAGTATCAGACTTATAAAATGGCATAGGTGCTACAATCGGGGGGAAGGGTGTGGTTACCTCAACTTCAAACGGTGTTGGTGCGGTTACCTCAACTTTAAGTAGTGCCTGGGTTTGTACCACAATGGGCGTGAGGGTGACTGGAGATGTTTTAGAATCATCCCCCTCCCGAATGAGTCCAATTGACCCTTCCAGGTTCCATTCTTCATCGTTCTCTATCACATTTACTCCCTCACCTTTGTGATCCCGGAGAGGATTATTACGAACATTGGGTGTAGCCTTCTTCGTTTGTATGACTTTAGTGTAGATTAATGTATGGATCTTGTCCTTCAGAGTGTTACACTCATAAATGGTATGACCCCTCATTCCTGAGTGATAGGCACATGTCTTGTTTGGGTTAATCCACTAAGAAGAGTTTGCCATAGCAACAATAGGAATGGGAGTGACGTAACCGGCAGCCTTTAGTCTCTTATATAGTTGGTCTACGGGTTCAACAATTGGAGTGTATTGTCTGGATGGTCTACGGTCGAAATTTGGACTTGGTTTTTGGTTATCTTGGCAGGCTAGTGGTGGCGAGTGGTAATATATGGGTTTGGTGTTATAAGTATGGTAGGTAGTAGCAGATTGTTGGTATCTGGGGGTGAAGGCTGGTATGTGGGTGGAGGTGTTTGGTATGTGAGGGGAGACTTTGGACCTTGGGCTACCATTACAGCACCCACTTCTTTTTTTTTAGCGATACCTCCTGACTGCAAAGCTTTATTCGTGGCTTGGAATGCTTCAAAATTTGTCACCATTCCACTATTGATCCCTTCTTCTATTCTTTCTCCTAGCTTGATGATGTTAGAGAATTTATGGTTTTCAATAACCATCAGCCTTTCATAGTATTGCGGGTCTTAAGCTCTAACGAAGAACTTATTCATCTGTTCTTCTTCAAGCGTTGGCCATACCTTTGCAGCTTCAGATCTCCACTGGATAGCATATTCACAGAAAGTTTCAGTTGGTTTCTTCTTGAGATTTTGAATATAGAAAATGGCTGGTGTGTTTTCTGTGTTGAACCTAAATCTATCCATAAAATATATGCCATGTTTACCCAATTGATCCACTTTTTTGGGTTCTGACTGATGTACCAAGACAAAGTATCTTCGGTGAGGCTCCTCATGAATTTCTTCATACGAATTCATTCATCTTTGCCAACTCTTACAAGTTTGTCACAATATGTACTTAAATGCACTTTCGGATCATCAATTCCATCGAACATTTCGAATTTGGGAGGTTTGTAACCCTCCGGCAGTTCTACATCTAGTTGAATGCACAACTCCTCATAATTCAAACCTTCAATTACCTTTCCACCTTCGACACTATAAACTCTGCCAGTGAGCTTCTTGAGTTCTTCCATAATGTTCTTGATGAGCAGGTCCTTCTCAATGGATTCCAGTAAATATAGGGTTGGTTGTGGGGTGTGTGGTAAATGTTCCACATATATGGGATTTCTTTGGTGGACTTCGGGAATCTGGGCATAATGGTGGACATTGGTTGAGTTTTGGAGATCAGAAGTAGGTTGCGGTGCATTTTGAGGAGTGTGGTAAGTGATGGCTTATGGGTATTGAGTTGGATGGTGATGGTGTTGTTGAGTAGTAGGTACCGATGGAGGGTTATGGTTCTGACAAGGTGTAGTGTATTTATGTGGTGCGGGAATGTTTGGTGGTGGATTTTGGTTCTATGCATTTTAGGGAGGTGTCAGGTTTTGGGTATTTGGATTTTGTTGGTTGATATCAGGAATGTTTAAGGTGAGGGAAAGATTTGACAATTTTCGGACTTACTCAAGTTATCCTTGTAGCTCCAGTGTTTTCTATTCCAGGCATAGGACCAATTCTTTCTGTGCTGGAGTACTTTGACCATCCGAAGTTTCAACGTTTTCTACATTGTCTTTTCTAATACTTCTTTAATCGTCAATTTTTTCTTTCCCTTTGCTTCTGCCTTTAGGATCATTTGGTGGAGGAGGAGGTGGATGACCTCTTGATCTAATGTGATATGCGGACGATGCCAGTATGCACCAACCAACCTTGGGGAATGGGAATAATCAAAAGAAAGAAAACAAACAAAAGGTAATCAAGTCAGTAAGGGATATTGAAAGAATGCTTGCAATATTGAACATGCTTTGCAAAATTATGTAATAAATTTGCGTCCTAATTTGGGGGACCTCGTTGTGCCCAAGGTAGGCCTAAGCAACACATAGACTTGGAGAAAAATGATGCCAATAATTGCGTCATTTCATTAATGTGAAAATGAATCAAATCCTTACTAAAACAACAATAATAAGAAAGTTACTAATGGAATTTGCCTTATTACAATCAAAATCTAAAACTAAGCTAGAAATCAGTAAAGAATATCATTTCCTAATCTACTTGGTCCTAGAAGGACCTTCCCCATTCTTGTCTCTCTTGACTCCATCAATCAGGTTCCCCAGGTCGCGCATATCCAACAATAGGTAAGCCTTTGCTAGATGCCCTCCTTCATTGCCATCCGTGTTCTGACAATTTGAAAGCCTCTTACTCATCTTTCCCTCAAGCTCCATCAACCCTTGCTCTAAATACTCTAATCACTTTGTTGATTTAGTGTCAATTTCCCTCCATTCGTTGGTTGCTTCCATATCCACTTTGTGTTGTTCCAGATGCCTAGCTTAAGACTCGAAGACTCTTTTGCGCAACCTCTTGTACTTGACCTGTGCTTCAGCAGCATCATCTATGATCCTGCTTTTCAGATTAATTCCCGGCTTGACGTCTCCTGCTATATCATCTAATAACCATGATGGATAGAAGTACACATGGCCAGCATGATACCTATATGGCTCAATAGTATCCTTTTCCGCAATGACCTTCTGATTCTACATATGATGTGCCTCGAACTTGAATGGAATGACGTCCCTTTTAAAATCTGCTTTGTATTGGACCATACTGGAAACCTGGCCCGCTTGTCTCATTACTCTTATGGGAGCATAAGGGTAGATACCCCTCAACTCGATCAGTACCAGAAGAGCAGTCTCTGTTGATCTGATGATGAACTCACTGCCTGGAAACCATTCAAACATCCAATATACATGTTCGTCTGTCAAATTGCTGAAGAAACGCACCCAACTCAGAGCATTTCCAGGTTGTGCAAACCTGTCTGGGATAAATGTCATTTTCTTTGGGTGATGGTAGGCTATGTAGTCGTTCAATGGTCGATGAAGAATATCTTGGAAATATTCTCCCCTCTGAAAATGTTCCAATAACAAAATTTGTAGTAATATATCACAACCTTCAAAATCCCCAAATCCCTGCTTGCACCGGTCTAGAGCGTGGTACATTTCAACCAAGATCATAGGGACGATAGTATAGGTTTTATTCCTTGATGCCTTCCATCAGGGTCCTGGCGACCATGGCTAGTCGAGTGTGGATTATTCCCCCTTTCATCGGAAATATCAACAACCCCAAGAAGCAGACAATGAACACATAAACTCGACGGTGCATCTAACATAAGGAAGTAATGGCAAGTTCATCATGATGAAGGCGATATGCCTTGTTGTGCCCATAATGCTCATAAAGGAATTCAAATGGGATGTATGACTTCTTCAAACAAAGCAACTCGTCATTTTTCTTGATGTCACACCTCCTTTTTACCTATACCTTCGTAAAGGTGTATAAGGGGTTTTTTTCCAATTTAAGTGACAATCGAAACGGGATTACTTAATTTAAAATTCAGAGTCTCCACTTGAGATAATTTTATGGTGTCCCAAGTCACCAGTTTAAATCCCGAATCGAGGAAAAGATTGACTCTGTTTTACAGTCCGCGAACACAGAAATCTGGGTAAGGAATTATGTTAACCCGGGAGAAGGTATTAGGCATTCCCGAGTTCTGTGGTTCTAGCTCGGTCACTCAACTGTTATAATCGGCTCAATTATCTAATTTTAACACATGTTTTAGCCTATAGTTGAATTTTAACTTTATAACCGCTTTTATTCATTTTAATAAGATTGCAACGTTATTAAAATACGCCTTGAACTACGTCACATAAATGCACTCGCGATCTTAGACATATTTTATCCAACATTGTTGAGTTTTGGATTTGGGTCACATAAATGCGCACCCAAGTTTAGGAAGGTAAATTATTAAAATAGTGCGCCTAAAGCGACTACGCCTTTCAACTTTGCGAGGGACATGGAAAATTCAACTAAATGACATGCCTCGATTTCTAAGGAGTTAAAATAATTAATGGAGGGCCATGGGTTTTGAGATTTTGTTTGGCATGGCACGCCTCAACCTAAAGAACTACGGTGTTCATGATTAAGCCTACGCTACTTTGAGGTTCAATACAAAGGTCTTTGTGGAAAACAATGTGGAAAGACATATAATTTATGCAACTTATTCAAATGAAATTGATAAAGTCGGTCCATGACTACCTTAACTCAACCCCAACGAATCAATTTCTCAAAACAATACCAATCGAACTTCAAATCCACACTGATTGTCGACAACATTTGCTTCAATATTACAAAAATAATAGCCACAACATGAAAGCAAATCAAGTAAACGAAAGAAACGATTATAGGTTTTAATCTTTTTCCGACAAATGAGTGAATAGCAATCACATGTTATCAGACACATAATTAGCTCATTCAATCTGACTCAAATGCTCAACTTTGCACATAATTTAACATAGATTAAACAGGGATCAACACAAACTCAAATCTCGACCTCAATTACAATACCTTAATAGTGAGAGATTAACATGAATTAAGCTTCAAAACACCACCTATTACGCAAAAATCAAACTCAAAGAATCCATGTTGATTGAATTCGGTCAATCGTTTCCACAAGCACCTTATGTGCATAACTGAAGCTTCGTTTCTCTAAGACCCCATAAAGCTATACCTTAGCCAAAACTTAACCATCGAATTGGGATTCAATAATCACCCAACAATAGCCATTAGCAGTTACACTCTCAAAAACAACAAAAATCTCGACAAGAGATTAACCCAACAAGAATAAAAAAGTTGCAGAAATCCGGGCAGCGGGGAGAAAGGAAGAAATACTAGTGAGTATATTGCAATACGAGAGAGAAAAGAAAGACATGAGATGCTTGGAGTTCGAGCTTGCTAGAATTTCGATCGGCGAAGAAGAAGCAGTGGCGGAAAAGACGCTAACTATTCAGTCATCAGTTTAAACGATGCTAATCGAGATTAATGGCGACGAAGCATATACGAACCAAAATTAACAATCGACTGGCCGAGCAAATGAATCGGCAATTCAGAGCATCTGAAATTAAAGCTTCATTTAACTGAAATTTCAGCAATTACACAGTCATAATGAAGTGCCAAACGACGAAACTCGGACCGGATTCGCAACCTCAAACGGACGGAACTTTAGTCGGCGCCGAAAATTATCTTAGGCGTTAGGTCTAGTTTTGATGGGTGTGCTGGGAGACGACGGAGGTGGTGAGGCAGAAAAATTGGAGGGGTCGTTTGTACAGAAACCAACTGGGAGTTCTAGGGAGGGGGTCGTTTTCTGGTGTCCAGCGACTGAGGAAGATCAGTCAATGGTGGGGAGGGGGGGTTCGGAGAAGACAACGCGGGGGGGGGGGGGTGTCTGTATTTTTCTGCGGTGCTCAGAGCTTTTTCAGTGTATTTCCCCCTTTTTCTTGTTGTCCTCCTTCAGATGTTTAAGCATTACTTTAGATGTAGAGTCTAGGTTTAGGTGTATTTTTTGTGTATTTTGCCAATTAGTCCCTAGGTCTTTTTTGTGTTAAGTTCTTAGGATCTTTTTTATTTGTTTATTTTTGTCCCAAAGAAGTGTCTAGAAGGGTCCTTATGCTTAATGGACTAATTCGAATTGGGCCAAGAATTGGGCTCGAAAACTCTTAAAGTTGTGATCCAACACCTTAATTGGCTCATTTTAAAATAAGATAAAAATACTACACAATGTAAAAGCTAAGATGAAGCATTATATATTTTTTGTATTTTCAAAATTATATAAAGATAAAAATAAGGTACTATTTTTTATATATATATTTTTAAAAATTTATGAAAGATACGTACTAAAACCTTTTTTTGTAATTTTCGTTTTTCTTATAATAAAATAAAGTAAAAGAGTAACAATAAGTTGAAATAGCTATATTAGGCCTAAATTAAATATTTGCGTGCTAAATATGAAAAATCTTGGGGATGGTCAAAAATCACATGCCTACACTTGAAACCTAGCATTTTGAGAAAATGGCAAGGGGTGCGATTCTCTGGAACTAGTAAACCTGGACTATCCCATGACAGCTTAGCGAAGTCTCCTATTTCTTCTAGGAGAGGAGTCATTCTATGTCACCAAAGCAGAAGATGGCCATTTTCTCATCCCAAAGCATAGTGGCGGCCTCAATCAATGCTATGTTCGGTCAGATATCTAGCAAGGACGATAAATCACCAAGGACCCTTCTCACGTGATTCTTGTTTCTAGGCACGAGATTTTACAACAGTCAAGTAGCAGAGGTGGTATGTTTAGGACCATGTCGAACATGGGGATTTTGTGCTTCATTTTCTGCAAACAAATAAGGTTAGCCCTTTCCCCCTCCATATTCAAGTATTCACAAAATAATGATCAACATATTGGCATATCTTCTCCAAGTAATGAACATAACATGATGGTGTCCGTTGGGATTGTGGAAATCCCGTCGGACTTTGGACTAGACTTATCTAAGCGGGCTGTCACGTTAACAATGTTCTAACCCGTACTAGGTGTAACATGATGCATGCACATTTGATATTGGAGTAAGATTTCTAGAATGGCCTAGACTGCTACTCTCTAGTGGACAACTTGAGAGGGAAAGGCACGGGACCATCGATTACACAACTAATCGGATAGTCTACCGTAAATAAGCCTTTCCGATTTAAAAAGGTTAATTTTAGAAGAGCGCGGACACTCATCAAGCGCTACTACGTTGATAATTGGCATGAGTGAAGTATGATTTGGAGCATGCTTTATGTAGAGGTAATAACACGTTTCAAGTATTTGCATTATAGATATGTAAAAAGCGGTAAATACAGTATTAAAGTAAAACATGAAAAATATAAAAGAAAGACAAAGTAAGAAGTTAGTTCGTGGAATATACGCGAGAATGTAATAAAGCAAACAAGGGAGTAGGGATGCGAGAGGCATGCTAGAGCAATCTTTAAACAAATGGAGAGTAGTTATATCAAATAAGGGTGATTAGGAAAGGGATGTGCATGCTATAACAGATTTAAAGAATAAGGGTAAATAGGAAAGGGTGTGCATGTAATAGCAAATTTAGACAAATAAAGATGGGAAAAGGGATGTGCATTTTATATCAAAGAAGATAATCAACATAAGCTAAGTTCATTATGGTAAGAGCCTAAGTATAAATCCCTAGAAGAGATGTCATGTTGTCGCGCCCCATCTTCTCACGAAAGCGGGTTTCGAGATGTGACAACTCCTTTTCAATGGGAGATAGAGTGTTAAAAGAGAAGAGTCACCACCTAACAATTTTTGAGGTGTGCTAAGAAACCTATTATGCAGATAACTCTATTTCACTAGTCAACGCCACCAAAGATCAGGTAAGGGCTCAAAATTACCTCAAAGAGAAGGTGTAAGGCCCTCTTCAACGGATTCACAACCTCGAACGGATAGAACTTCAGTCGGCGCCGGAAATCATCTTAGGCGTTAGGTCTGGTTTTGATGGGTGTGCTGGAAGACGACGGAGGTGGTGAGGCAGAAAATTCGGAGGGGTCGTTTGTACAGAAACCAACTGGGAGTTCCAGGGAGGGGGTCATTTTCTGGTGTCCAGCGACTGAGGAAGATCAGTCCATGGTGGGGAGGGGGTTCGGAGAAGATGACGCAGGGAGGGGGTGTCTGTATTGTTCTGCGGCGCTCAGAGCTTTTTCAGTGTATATCCCCCTTTTTTATTTTTTTAAACATTAACTTATAGGTAAAGTCTAGATTTAGGTGTATTTTTGTGTATTTTTTCCATTAGTCCCTAGGTCTTTTGTGTTAAGTCCTTAGGGTCTTCTTTATTTATTTTTTGTTCCAAAGAAGAGTCTAGAAGGGTCCCTAGGCTTAATGGACTAATTCGAATTGGGCCAACAATTGGGCTCTAAAACTCTTAAAGTTATGATCCAACACCTTAATTGACTCATTTTCAAATAAGAAAAAAATACTACACAATGCAAAAGCTAACATGAAACTATTATATATTATTTGTATTTTCAAAATTATATAAAGATAAAAATAAGGTACTATTTTTTATATATTTTTTTAAATATTTATGAAAGATACATACTAAAACCTTTTTTTGTAATTTTCATTTTTCTTATAATAAAATAAAGTAAAAGAGTAAAAATGAGTTGAAATAGCTATATTAGGCCTAAATTAAATATTTATGTTCTAAATATGCAAAATCTTGGGGATGGTCAAAAATCACATGTCTACACTTGAAACCTAGCATATTTAGAAAATGGAAAGGGGTGCGATTCTCTGGCACTAGTAAACCTGGACTATCCCATGGCAGCTTAGCGAAGTCTCCTATTTCTTCTAGGAGAGGAGTCATTCTATGTCACAAAGCAGAAGATGACCCTTTTCTCATCTCAAAGCATAGTGGCGGCCTCAATCAATGCTCTATTCGGTTAGATATCTAGCAAGGACGATAAATCACCAAGGACCCTTCTCACATAATTCTTGTTTCTAGGAACGAGATTTTACACCAGTCAAGTAGCAGAGGTGGGATGTTTAGGACCATGTCGAACCTGGGGACTTCGTGCTTCATTTTCTGCAAACAAATAAGGTTAGCCCTTTCCCCCTCCATATTCAACTATTCACACAATAATGATCAACATATTGGCATATCTTCTCCAAGTAATGCACATAACATGATGGTGTCTGTTGGGATTGTGGAAATCCCATCGGACTTTGGACTAGACTTATCCAACGGGCTATCACGTTAACAACGTTCTAACCCGTACTAGGTGTAACATGATGCATGTACATTTGATATTGGAGTAAGATTTCTAGAATGGCCTAGACTGGTACTCTCTAGTAGGCAACTTGAGAGGAAAAGGCACGGGACCGTCGACTACTCCACTAATCGAATAGTCTACCATAAATAAGCCTTTCCGATTTAAAAAGAGTAATTTTAGAATAGCGTGGACACTCATCAAGCGCTACTATGTTGATAATTGGCATGAGTGAAGTATGATTTGGAGCATGCTTTATGCAGAGGTAATAACACGTTTCAAGTATTTGCATTATACATATTTAAGCCAATCCAAACACCCTCTTAATACAACAACAACAACAACAACAACAACGACCCAGTATAATCCCACAAGTGGGGTCTGGGGAGGGTAATATGTACGCAGACCTTACCCCTACCCCGAAGGGTAGAGAGGCTGTTTCCAGGAGACCTCGGCTCAAAAAAGCAACAGGAGATGATATATTAGTACCATAAAAATGCATAATAAAATAACAGCTTTATAAGAGATATGAAATACAGAATACGAAATACGAAATAGATGGCTGGTATAGTAAAAACTAGCAGGTAAAGCCCTGCATCAATAGATGACCAATGGCATTCTAAGTCTAACTCTTAACTGGCTAGTCTCACTCTATTGTGCTGTACAAATATTCACAACTTTCCCCTAACCTACAACCTTAATGCTCGACCTCCATAATTCCCTGTCAAGGGCCATGTCCTCAGTAATCCTAAGTCGCGCCATGTCCTGTCTGATCACCTCTTCCCAATACTTCTTAGGTCGCCCTCTACCTCTCCACGTGCCCACTACAGCCAGTCGCTCGCACCTCCTCACCGGTGCATCAGTGCTCCTCCTCTAAATGTGCCCGAACCATCTGAGTCTTACTTCCCGCATCTTGTCCTCCATGGGGGCCACGCCCACCTTCTCTCGAATATCTTCATTCCTAATCTTATCCATCCTTGTATGCCCGCACATCCACCTCAACATCCTCATATCAGCTACTTTCATCTTCTGGATGTGTGAGTTCTTTACCGACCAACATTCAGTTCCATATAACATGACAGGCCTAACCACTGCTCTTTAAAACTTACCTTTTAGTAACGGTGGAACTTTCTTGTCACACAAGACTCCCGACGCTAACCTCCACTTCATCTACCCCACCCCTATACGGTGTGTGACATCCTCGTCGATCTCCCCGATCCCCTGAATAACCGATCCAAGGTACTTGAAACTACCCCTCTTGGGAATGACTTGAGAGTCAAGCCTCACTTCAACTCCCGCTTCCGTCGGCTCAACCCCAAATTTGCACTCGAGGTATTCCGTCTTCGTCCTGCTCAACTTGAAACCTTTAGACTCAAGAGCATGTCTCCAAATCTCTAGCCTCTCGTTGACGCCGCCTCGTGTCTCGTCAATTAGAATAATGTCATCAGCAAATAGCATGCACCATGGCACCTCCCCTTGAATATGATGAGTCAGTGCATTCATCACCAGGGCAAATAGGAATGGGTTGAGCGCAGACCCTTGGTACAACCCCGTAATAACTGGAAAGTGTTTAGAGTCGCCTCCTACTGTCCTAACCCGAGTCTTAGCTCCAGCATACATGTCTTTAATCACCCTAATATAGTCAACCGGGACCCCTTTATCCTCTAAGCATCTCCATAAGACCTCCCTAGGAACCCTATCGTACGCTTTCTCCAGATCAATAAACACCATGTGGAGATCCTTCTTCCTATCCCTGTACTATTCCACCATCCTCCTAATAAGGTGGATAGCTTCTGTGGTAGATCGCCCCGGCATGAACCGGAACTGGTTGTCTGAAATAGACACCGTCCTTCGCACTCTCATTTCTACCACTCTCTCCCAAACATTCATGGTATGACTTAGTAATTTGATGCCCCTATAGTTGTTACAGCTCTGGACATCACCCTTGTTCTTATACAACGGAACCATTGTACTCCACCTTCACTCTTCAGGCATCCTATTAGACTTGAATATAACACTAAACAATCCAGTAAGCCATTCCAAGCCTACTCTACCCACACACCTCCACAGTTCAACCGGAATTTCGTCTGGCCCGGTAGCTCTGCCCCTTCTCATCTTACGCATTGCCTCCATGACTTCAGCGATCTCAATGTCCCTACAATTACTTAATTCATGGTGACTATCAGCATTCCTCAATTCCCCAAGTATAATATCTTGATCCCCTTCTTCACTTAGAAGTTTATGAAAGTAGGTCTGCCACCTCCTCTTAATCTGGTCATCTCTCATCAAAACTTTGCCGTCATCATCTTTTATGCACCTCACTTGGTCCAGATCCCGAGTTGTCCTCTCTCTCGCCTTAGCGAGTTGGAATAACTTCTTCTCTCCACCTTTGTTCCTTAGTTCCTTATACAGACGAGCAAAAGCTGTCGTCTTAACCTCCGTTACTGCCATCTTTGCCTCCTTCGTAGCTACCTTATACCTTTCACTGTTCTCTCTCTTCTCCTCCTCGCCAGTGCTCCCTACTAATCGCAGGTAAGTCGCTTTCTTTGCTTCCACTTTATCTTGGACAACTGCATTCCACCACCAATCTCCTTTGTGGCCACCATTGTGGCCCGTAGATATCCCTAACACCTCTCTCGCCGCCTTTCTTATATAGTCCGCCGTCGTCGACCACGTTGTGTTTGTGTCCCCACTACTTCTCCAAGCTCCCATTGCCGATAACCTTCCTTCAAACTCCTTAGCTTTATCCTTAGTTAAGGCGCCCCACCTAATCCTGGGGCATCCTTGTACTGACCTCTTCTTCCTCCTTATCCTAATACAAATGTCCATCACCAAAAGCCTATGCTGCGTTGAGAGGGTCTCACCTGGGATAACCTTGCAGTCCTCGCACAACCTTCTGTCGCATCTCCTGAGGAGGAGATAGTCAATCTGAATCTTCGCCACCGAACTTTAGTAAGTAACCAAATGTTCATCCCGCTTTGTAAAACTCGAGTTCGTAATGACTAGATCAAAAGCCTTGGCAAAGTCCAACAGCGAAATGCCCCCTCCGTTCCGCTCCCCGAAACCAAAGCCGCCATGCACCTCAGTGTACCCACCTGCAGATGACCCAATATGACCATTGAAATCTCCTCCTATCAATAACCTCTCAGAAGGTGGTATACTACGAACAATCTCATCCAACCCCTCCCAAAAGCGCCTCTTAATATCCTCATCCAAGCCTGTTTGCGGTGCGTATACGCTAACGACATTTAAAGTACCCTCACCCACCACCAACTTAATAGTTATTAGTCTATCATTCACCCGCCTGACCTCTGCCACAGACTCTCTAAGATGGCTATCTACCAGGATACCCACTCCATTCTTACCCCTCAGGACACCAGAGTACCACAACTTATACCCATCCATATTTTTTGACCTTGATCCGACCCACCTAGTCTCCTGGACACACGCTATATTAATCTTCCTCTTCTGAAGGATTTTCGCCAACTCTATGGATTTACTCGTTAGTGAACCTATGTTCCATGACCCGATTCTTAACCTATAGGCTCCCTTGCCCCCTCTACCTCCCCTGCTACCCTTCCCACCCCCTGACCCCAGCCCCACACTCTGCCCCACCCGAGGACATGCCCTTATTCTATCATCCCAGACTGCAGCCACTACACCTACAACAATCTAGAGAAGACTCGCTAGTGCACAACGGACAACAAATCAAACTAGAAGGAAACAAGTGGTAACTAGTATCCTAGTTGAAAGGTTTAACTATTGCGAAGTAAAGTAACAGTAATTTAGCTAAAACCAAATGGGAAACAGTAAAACAGGAGGTACCAACTCCCGATAACAAAACTTGTGGCTGATTTGCTGTACTCGATGTAGTTGTACGCTCACGCACCACTTCCTACCGCCCTTTGCTGACACTCGCCCAGGTTGCTCTCATTTGCCAGTGCTCGTGCGCCCAACTTGTCTCCAATACTTCGAGAATTCCTGAAAACACAGAAAATACCACGACCCAAAAACCAGAAGAAGCTATCATCGCTACCACTGGTATAGCCCCAACAATATAAAATGTACAAAGAAAGGGGAAGAAGAAAACGAGAATATAAGGGGGTGGGGCAAGAATATAAAATGGCGACAGATACTGAACCGGAAATTGAGGAGCATAAACAAAATGGTTCTGAACCGGATGGAAAGTAGCAGCAGGAGTAGCGTACACGTGCACCAGTGTTTTACCGGCCTGATTCATGTCGGTCAGCGACGTCGACGGAGAAATCGACGGAGACGATGAAGTTCGTGGAACGAATGCCAGAGCAAGTGCATTGAGTCTCATCTTTACACTTGTCACCCAAGTATAAAGACATGAAAAATATAAAAGAAAGACAAAGGAAGAAGTTAGTTCGTGGAATATACGTGAGAATGTAATAAAGAAAACAAGGGAGTAGGGATGCGAGAGGCATGCTAGAGCAATCTTTAAACAAATGAAGAGCAGTTATATCAAATAAGGGTGAATAGGAAAGGGATGTGCATGCTATAACAGATTTAAAGAATAAGGGTAAATAGGAAAGGGTGTGCATGTAATAGCAAATTTAGGCAAATAAAGATGGGAAAAGGGATGTGCATTTTATATCAAAGAAGATAATCAACATAAGCCAAGTTCATTATGGTAAGAGCCTAAGTATAAATCCCTAGCAGAGCTGCCATATTGTCGCGCCCCGTCTTCTAAAGAAAGCGGGTTTCGAGATGTGACAACTCCTTTTCAATGGGAGATAGAGTGTAAAAATAGAAGAGTTACCACCTAACGGTTTTTGAGGTGCGTTAGGGAACCTATTATGTAGATAACTCTGTTTCACTAGTCAACGCCACCAAAGATCAGGTAAGGGCTCAAAATTACCTCAAACTGAAGTTGTTAGGCACTCTTCAAGGTCCATAACTGTGGGTCGCAATCGAAATTAAAATTATGTGGATTTCAATTAGGCTAAGTGCTCAAATAAGCAAAGGGAATATAAAGGTCAAATTAATTTCATTACAACACAATTAGTACAAATCTTTGTACAAATATAGGGATACAACTATTTAGATCTAATAGCAACATATAAAGGAAGGGGGGGTCCTAACTTTTTAAGCCTAAAGGATCACCCCGTACAATATAAATAATACTTCACAACTCCCTTGAGGTAGGGAGTTACTCATATTATTCAGCAGGCACAAACAATCATCTCCTGCTACCCAATTACTATGTTAAAGTTGTTTACCTAAAGCGCTCTAATTCAATTCTAAGTGGTGCTCTATGCGTGCACTACCTGTCCCATACCTACAGTCCAAAAGGCATTGGAACTCTATTTGGATGGTTCTAGACTTTACTTAGGCTACTCAAAAATATTAAAATTAGGCGACATACAAAACACATTGGACTTAAAATATGGGCAGTTAAGGGCTCAAGTTAGCCTCCACACTTAAGCAACAAATGCACGCGACACAGGTTTTCATGTTAGGCAGGTTCAGAATTAAGAACCTTAATCCCTATAGACATGATTTCTATGTGACTTTGAATTAAAACATTCAGCAGTTTAAAATACAAGGCGCTGCTCATAGACAAGATTATACAGTTGTTGCATGCTGATTATTGAGATTACAAGTTTCCAGTTAACAAAGCTATAGATGCTATGTCTAAGTGATTTACGCACTAAGGGACAATGAAATCTATTTATGCCTTCTGATAGTGGCATAAATAAGCAGTAAATAGCGTTTGAGAAATTCAACATTAACATTTAGAGCGAGTAGTTATACCCTATAGGCAGGATCTCTAAAGATTAGCGCTTGGAACTAATTTTACTATGCTTAGCCCCCTATAGACATGTTTTCTAAGTGTGAATTATGATATGATAGCAAATGGGATAATTAAAATCCTATAGGAATGATTTCTAGTGGATATGCTGCAGTTATGCGAATTGAAAGAAAGTTCAGTGGTATTTGTTTCCTATAGGCAGGTTTTCTAGTAACACATAGCAGTAGAAATAATTGAAGCATTTGTGCTCATGTTTTGATAATAGTCGAATAATGTGAGTGTGTGCTTCTCTTAATGACATTATTTTTGCAGTGCACATAGAAATTGAATGACATATATAACAGGTTGGATAACAAGTAGGCCACATCAATCCTATGAGCATGTATTCTACCCTTGTATGCAAATATCAGAATCTACCCATTCCCCATTTTTACTAACACCTCAATTATTTATTACAAATTTATTACAGACCCGATGATAAATGTGATTACAAATATTATACAAATAACGACAGTAGGCCCATGGCAGGCCCAAAAAGGAACATGCAGCGCTGCTTGGGCCTTCAATAACTCTTACGTAGCATACCCAGATTTCCAACAGGGAACCATATTCATCAGCACAACCCAAAATACATAGAAGAACTCAAGCCAAATCATACAACCATAGATTGACCATATTACCCAGATATTGAATCACTTATAATACCCAGTTTATATATTCAGAAGAAAGTAGGAAGAAAGAATTGAGCGTCACAGATAGTTTAGATCTCAATTATAGAGAGAGTGGCTAAAAGAACCCAAATCATAGTGTGTCAGAGTTCACAAGTGTCTCAAATGGACCCTGAGCAGTGATCACATTAGGGAGGCCAATAGTAAGAGTCTTGATGGCCTTGGCTTTCAGCCAGCCAAGAATGATAAGTTCATAATAGCAAAGGTAATAGATGAGAATGAGTAGATAATGGTTAAGTGACAGAAGTTGAGGAGATACACTTGTAGTTTAAAAGGTAGACATAGAAAAGTTGAGAACACAAAACAACTAATCAAGAAGGTCAACACGACTTAGAATCACTTTCGACACTTAGCGAAATAACACATTGGCATAATTATATTGAAAGAGTTAGGGGAGAAAAACGTTTACAGGATTACCAAAGATTATCATACAAAGGTGCATAGTACCAAACAAGTTTAAGTAAGGCACTGACTTAAAGGTTTGAAGCCTAAAGGTCTCAATTATGCTAAGAATTCATCACAACATCATAAGACAGTCATGTTAACTTGTATCATGAATCAGAAAAGTATCAAAAATGGTATGGAAACACAAACTAATATGACCATTCTAAAAGGTTTCAAACAGTTATTAAGGATATAGGACTAAGCAAAATAGAGATATGCTCTGAGACACACTAAAAAGGGAGCAGATCATAGTTGATGGAAAAGGTCTTAACATAGATTAGAACAGTTTTATACGAATAGCAAATATAGGCATTCAGGTATTGACACAGTAGACCAAGGAACTTCAAAGGTTCAATGCAAATGCAAAACTAACAAAGTTTCATACAAGAGTAGCCTAGAATGTTGTCACGACACACACCGAAGGGCCGTGACGGGCACCCGGCACCTTACTCAACCGAGTAGCAACATAACATATCTTTTTTATCATACTATCATGGGTAAATAAGCCAGAAAGGCCGTTATGAGATAACAAGAATAAAATATAAGGGAATGGTAGACATAAGATGACTCAACATGATATACAAACTTATACATGTGACATACGGGCCAATAAGGCCGACATGATCATTTGTATACTCAAAACATAGGCCGACAAAGCCATACAAGTATCCATGTACATGAAATTCATCTAAAAGCCTCTAAGAGTACATAAACATCATAAAGGTTGGAACAGGGCCCCGCTATACCAATCAGTACATGTCCAAATCATACTGACTAAATAGGCAACTCCGAAGCAACTAGAGTGCACCAACACCTTTCGTTGAGATGATAGCCTACTAGGAGGAATGGCAACCTGTCTATTGGGACCTACAGGCATGAAACACAGCATCCCTAGGTAAAAGGGACGTCAATACGAATAAAGTACCGAGTATGCAAGGCAGGAAAACATAAACAAGAATAGTAATGTAAAGAGAGATAGAGAAGATACAATCTGTAACATCTGAGTTCCTTGAAGCTCAAAAAAATCATATATATAGCCTCAACACAGCCCACAAAAAAAGATAACGATTCCTTAAGGCATGCCAATTACTATCTTGCAAATTTTCACTCAAACAACTCAACCAACACATGATTGACCTTATGCACAACCAAGAACATGATTTACATATCTTAGGCAGTACATACAACTTGAAATCCCTAGCTGGTGTAGCTCACAACAACCCTTGATCACACCACAATACTATAAGAGTTGTATTCTCTTCTTGAATAAACTTTTATGTTCAAGTTGGTGTGTAAACACTTGTATTTCCCATTGAAACTCTAATATATATGAAGGAGGGACTGATTCTTAGATTAACCATAAATAACAACACGAAATCTGAGGTTACTTACCTTTAAAGAACCCTCCAAAACAGCCACAAGATGAAGAACTACGATCTAGCAAGCACCACAGGATTTCTAGCGTTGGATTCATGCTTTTATATTAGGTTTTCACCGTAGAATCATGGAGGAACCCTTGGGGAGCATTTAGGAGGACTTGGGAACTGTTGCGAAAGAGAAAAATGAGTTAAAACGACATATAATTGACTTAAATACAAGCTGAAGTTTTAAACCGACTTTGTGGGTCCCGTGGGAGCTGCTTCCGTAGTCTTTCGAAAATGCGAATATCTCTCTACTCCGATGTTGTATTGATGAAAGGTTAAATGTGTTAGAAACTATACTCATATATATTCAATTGTATATTAGATCACCCTATGAGTCCAAGTATATTTGGAGTAAATCTCGGCTAAATGTGACCTAACTTTCAGCACATTTATGAATGTAACTTGTGATGACCTTTGCCAACTTTTGTTCCACAACTCGCTTGAGTTAAAAACGTAATACACGAATATCATAAGACTAAAATAACTCATAACTTAACCTCCTTACCATTTTAATAACCCTAGTATCACCCAAAAGTACATGTTATAACATTCCAAACTTGTCGACTTTCGACAAAACTTATTTTCTTCAATTCGTTTTGCGTCTAAGCTTTCCAACCCTTTTGGTACTTGTTATTCATGATCTTAAAGATTTGTAACCTCCAAGATAACATTATGAACATACATTATGTACTTTCAAAGACAATCTCATTTTTTAGCTTACATCAATTGACTTACGACGTACTATCACATACGAAAACATAGGATGTAACATCATTCCTCCCTTTGGAACATTCGTCCTCGAATATTGACTGATGTGTTTAATAGTCTCATAACCTATAGCTCTTATGAATACTTTAATATTGTCCTTGACATCTAGGAAGTTGTTCTATAATTAAATCTAAAGGCCAGTGTATTCCCACTTTAGGCCTCTTTCTCATACCACGACCTGTGGTCAAAATTCTTCCAATCTCGTAACTGTTGTTACCTTCTGTCATGCATCATGTACAACCGTGTACTGTGTGCCTATGCGACTCCTCTCCTTTTTCCTCTAGCTTTTAGCCAATCTCTAGGCCTCACTTTGTGAACATATACAGAACTATGATAAGATGTTTCTCTAGGCATCTATAGATGTACTAAAGTTCTTCGCTTGGTACTTTGTCGAACTTATGACTATTGCTATACCTTGCTTCATAGCCTCGATTATCTATGCTTATGGTTTTACTATATCTAGGTAGGTCATACTATATCCTAACTTTTACTTCGATTTATTATTACTGAGGTCTGCTATCCAACTCCAGGTTACTCTCTCACCGCTTATCCTATATGTATAAATCTAAGCCATTTAATGCTTCCTTATTACTGTTCATCTAAATAATGGCATCATAATCTCTTCTCATACTTTGAAACTTTTATCCATCTATTGTTGATTCACCTTAATGTTGATCTATAATCCACCACTGATAACTTGAAACCTCCTACATAATACATTGTCACTAGGGCTCACATCCCATCGGGGAACATCTGAAGTGGCTTTCCTTATCCACCTAGGGATGATACCATACTTCAATAACCGTATTTCATAGCATCCCAATGTGATTCGTCTTATGGGGGTATTTTAGTCCTGTGCCATCCATGAAATATCTTCTCTTAAAATCATTACTCAATCGAAGGCCTAAATATCTTCCTTTTATAATTTACCACAATTACTTACATTACGACCAGGGCAGCATTCCATCTCTTCTAAATGCTCCTAGTCTTAGACTCCTCCATGTTAATTCAAGTTATATTGAGGTTTCTATAGCTTACAGAAATCGTCATCTCTCTTGTTTTGATTGGCTTAATCACGAAGCCTTACCTATTCTTGTCACCATCTCACTCACATTCTCTTATCCTTAATCCTATCTACCTAAAACCTTGTTGCTCTATGATACTTTATCTTTCGACCTACACATGTCTATATATATATTACTCGCAACCTTCCTTTAATTTGTTAGCACCATAGATTTCACTTCGTGCGTTCTCAATTTTCTTTAAATGTAAGCAATTACTTTCCTGGTCGTTCTGCCACTTGTTGCATGGATACTTGGCTTATCTTAGTACCCACGAATATTGGGATTCCTTGTAATTCATATGATCTCAAATATACTTTTGATTTTTTGTTCTTCCCAATCATTAGTCACTATAGGCGCCACTTTCCTATGGAGTGCATCCAATATTGTAGTGAGACTGTTATTACCAGACCGATTCTTCTTCAAGTTTATATGCTTAGGTTGAAGCCCTCTTCTTTATTTCCTGAGATAGTCTTTCGTGGTAGTATTTAGGGGATATCCTTTGACTCCTATAAAGCTACAAGCTTATTACACCCTATACTCGAAGAATTTTTGTATGTTGTCACACACCAATTATCCTTAGTTACTTACCTCCCCGCCCTTGTGCTCGTATGGTTACTTCTGAACTGAAATTTTTGGTTGTCTTCCTAGTGGCACCGTCTTTTATTTTCGTAACACTTATATGGTACCTTTAACAACCCCAACTCCTATCTGAATATTTCTCAAGTTTTACGATGTCATATCTGCGAGACTAAATTCACTATGTTGGGGTTCACTACGGTTATCTTGCACAGTATACTGATTTATATGTATCCTCTTGTCTATCCATAACTACGCTCTTCCTCAAACAACTACTAACTACTCGTTGGTCCATTCTCATATCTATATTCTGCGTAATCTCTCTTGGGTTATGTCCTTTGTCTTAACTTACCCCTCGCACTAGCTCCTTATGTATCAAGTGTTCATTTGCACTTATTTTATCAATATCATCGAGTAGGAAACCCTTACTACTTCTCCCTGGCGTCATTCTTGCATAATGTTCTGGAGTTATATCATATCTATAAGATCTGAATAAAGACAATCTCGTTCCTTTCGCCTTTCTACCATATTCTTCCTTTAATATTCCATAGTTACCTAAACTAATAACTCAGACTTAATACCATATCACACCATATTCCCCCCTTTAGGAGAGTACTAAGATTTAGTGCTACGAAGACCTACCTATTGATGTTTTACCTCTTCATCTTTGACGTCTTTTCACATCATCAATGACCCTTACCCGCTTTATGTTAACCCTTCAGTACTAGGAATAACTGAATTTCTTACGCACGAAGGTGACACCTAGTTTAACCGGCATGCTTATTCCCTTAAGATTAACTCTTCTCAAAGTGCTTGCTTTAGGGAAGTGTATTCCTAAATGACCTTTAAAGGTTATTTGTCTGTTGTTCATTCTATTATTGTTGGAACATGATCTCTAAATTCTCACGATGCCGACTATTACCAATTCCTTTGATCCCTGATTCATATTCGATTTTTTTAATCTTGTTTACTATCCTATACTAAATTCTATTACTCTATGGGTCTAACTTTTCCTTCTGGTAATCATGTTGGATTCACCTAGAGGTGGGCATCGGTCGGTTCGGTTTGGTTGTGAACGTTATTGGTTCGTCATATCGGTTATCGGTTTATAAATATACTAAACCGATAATGGAATCGATAAGATATCGGTTATCGTGTATCGGTTAGTTGGTTATCGATCCTTATCGGTTCGATTATCGGTTTACCCGGTAAGAATAAAAACTATCCAAAACAATTCATGTTCTTATTATAGAAACCGTGATCGAACTATTGAGAGAAAGGAATCGAACTTTTACTCTTAAGATAAGAGGGATTAAATTTCAACTTAGAAAATAAAACTCTCTTTGCATTTGAAAATCCCAGTGAATGATCTCAATTTTCAAAGTTATAATTTAATAGGAGTAAGGGATAAGACATTTAACAATCTAATCTTACTAACTATCTCACTACGAGTGGGCATAATTCATAGGAAAATAATAAAATTCTAATCTTATAAATACTAAAGAATCAGTGCAACAAAAGAAACAAATAGACTCGAGGAAAAACTTTGGGTTAAACAATTGGTGAAGAAAAGAGAACGAATAGATTGGGGAAAATCCGAAGCTAGTCAACACCGAATAGAAGCCTAAATGCTCTCGGCCCATGATAAGCCAAGGAAGGCTAACGTGCACCATTGATATCAAGGAGACGCAAACAAGCAACGTCAGTGACTGCTGCTATAACTCCGGTGACCTCAACAATGCAGAATTTCACTCTGTTAACGTTTGGAAGTTTTCTACCACCTAGTTTCCAATCAATTCAAGAGGAAAAGGAGCTAAGTGAGGACGAAGAAGGGAACAATACTCAATGGAATAATAAAATTGTTGTTACTGTGAATGAAGCTCAGAAATCCAAAGATTAATTGCCAACCAGTCCAAAATGATTGCAATTTTCTGAAGCTGGATCTTCAAAACCATCTCCAGATCCAGATCTCATAGCCAAAGCAGAGGTAAGGAAGGTCATGCATGCAAAGGAGCTTAGACAACAGAACCGGGACTCGCAGATGGGGATGAGGCTGGAGTATATTCCACCAAGTCATAGAGATGGTAAGATTGTCATCCAAATAGAGGAAGAAGATGTAAGTGAGCTAAAGGAACACTGGGCGACTGCTCTAATTGGGTATGTACTTGGGGATACTCCATATGAGAAATCTATGGAAAGTTATGTCAAATCAGTCTCGGATTTTGTGACTAGACCTCAGATCCTGTATTACCAAGAAGGATATTATGTGTTTCGATTCACAACAGTGGAGGAAAGAGATGCAGTCATGCAAGCAGGGCCTTACACATATCACAACAAACCATTTATTTTGCGGAACTGGAGAGAGATTTCCACTTTGATCCTAAATGTATCACTACTATTCCTTTGTGGATTCACTTACCTAGTCTATCAGCTGGGTATTGGACTGCTGATGCATTAAGCAAGGTGGCTAGTGCTGTAAGTTTACCATTGTACACTAATAAATTTACAACAGAATTGAACAAAATTTCCTATGCCAGAGTACTTGTGAAAGTTAACATTACAAAGCCACTAGTGGAGACTGTTGAGATTGTAAATCCCAATAGTACTAGACAACAGGAAATAGTGTATTAATGGAGGCCATAATTCTGTAATGAATGCTTACATTAAATGTTGGAATTCAAATAAACAGAATGAAGATGCTGAATTCAAGGCCCCAAAAAGAAGGAATAGAGGCAGAGGGAGGAAAGTTATTGAGGAATGGAAGCCAAAAGAATAGCAGGAACAAGAGGAGGGGAATGGAGAGGAGAATGAAGTACAACCTCCACTTGACAAAGACAAGAAGATCTCAATAGATAAGCCAGACCAAAGGAGCATGATGATACAAAGAAAAGGAAGTGGTGAAGGCTAGAATACTGTAGGTGTTTAGCAGGGGATAAATGATTAGGCCAGCACTTCCAATGGATTTTCAATATTGGAAGAATGTGGTGTACATGGAGGGGTAAATAACTGTGATCCTATACAAAAACCACCATGATTATCAGTACCTGGAACATAAGAGGGTTGAACAAGCCCCATAAGCAAAAGAAACTGAGAATCTTTCTGCAAAAGAATAAGATAGATAACCTAGGATGTCTAGAGACTAGAGTAAAAGAAAAAAGGCAAAAAATATCTTGCATAAGGTAGCTAAGGATTGGGGTTACTGCTATAACTATACTAAGGCTGAGAATGGGAGAATATGGCTGTTATGGAGAACCAATTTGACAGTTAACATAATTCAAGTCCATGAGCAATTCATTCACTACCTAGTGATGGATCCAGTGACTGGATAAAAAATTATGTTGATTGTAGTGTATGCTAGAAACAAATTGCAAGAAAGGGCCAGTCTATGGAATGGTATGTAACAGCTAGGAGGGCAGACTCAAATTCCCTGCAACTGACCCCATTAAGACTAAGGGATGTTTCTTTACTTGGTGTAATAACCAAAGTTAAAATGATAGAGTATACAATAAGATTGATTGGGCTTTTGGCAATTTTGAATAGACTAAAGATTATGGGCATGTGGAAGCTGATTGCTTAGAACCTGGAGTGTCAGATCACTCACCTATCTTGGTCCAAATATGGAGAAGGAATACGATATATTCCAAGCCATTCAAGTTGTACATGGTAACAATGGAGCATAAGGAGTTCAAGCCTATAGTAGAAAGAATTTGAAAGCAAAAGATAGGAAATGATCCTATGTCTAGTATCTGGATAAAGTTACAAAAGTTGAAAGGTGATACTAGAGGTTTAAACAAGGAGATGGCAAGTTATGAACAGATATTGATCCAAATTAGACAGAAACTGGAGTATACACAGGCCAATTTGATACTTGATCTGTTCAACCAAGTATGGATAGATCAGAAAAAGCAAACACTACAGGATTTAGAGAAATGGAGCATTATAGAGGAGAAAATACTAACACAGAAGGCTAGAGTGAACTGGATTGATTATGGGGATTCAAATTTTAAATACTTCTATGCACAGTTGAAGATCAGAGCAAGCAAAAACATAATTGCCTTTGTATATAATGATTTGGGAGTTAAGATCACTGACCCTAAAGCTGTAGAAAAAGAATTCACTTACTTTTTCAAACAACGTATGGGGAAAGCTACTGGACTAAAGCCATATCCTAATACCAGATTCATCAAAGAAGGAGAGTTCCTCTCAATACAACAACAATAGGACCTAATTCAAGATATCACATATGCAGAAATAGATGAAGCAGTGAAGGACATGCCAAGTGATAAAGCCCCTGGAGTTGATGAATTTTCAATAGAGTTCTTCACAAAGCATTGGCAGGAAGTTAGACAAGACATATATGATGTTGTGCCATTCCTTTTCCAAACAGGCAAGATGAATCAAGCATGGAACGGTACAGCCATAACTTTGATCCCTAAAGTTCCAGCTCCTACAACAGTGAAGGACTATAGTCCTATTGCTTGCTGCACCACTGTGTACAAAATCATTGCTAAGATATGGACTAAAAGAATCAAAAGGGTAATTGAGCTTATAATTGGGAAAGCACTATCTGCTTTTATAGAAAGGAGGAGTATTGTTGATAATATCCTATTCAGACATGAACTCTTCAATGGCTATAATAGGAAAGGCTTGTCTCCAAGATGTGTTCTCAAGGTAGACTTAAGAAAAACTTATGATTCACTGGATTGGCAATTTATTAGATACATTCTTACTGATCTTGGCTTCCCTCGGGAATTCATTCTATGGATAATGGAATGTGTGACAACAGTATCCTACTCTTGGATTCTAAATGGGGGGCTGACCAAACCTTTTCCAACCAAGAGAGGAATAAGTCAAGGAGATCCAATGTCTCCTTATCTCTTTGTGATTGCTATGGAATATTTACAAAGGGAGATAAACCAACTAGCCATACAAAAGGAGTTCAAATTCCATCCTAAATGCAAGAAGCTGGGAGCAACGCACATATGTTTTGCCGACGATTTGTTAATATTTTTTAGGGATGATATAAATTCAGTTACTAAATTATAGGAAGCTTTTAATAGATTATCAGCTGCATCTAGGCTGCAAGCAAATGCAGGAAAGAGTTCCATATATATTACTGGTGTGGCACAGCACATAAAGGAGCAATTGATGGAGCTTACTGGATATACAGAGGGCTCCTTACCCTTTAAGTATCTGGGGGTACCATTATCGACAAGAAAGCTGAACATTCACCAATGTCTATCACTAGTAGAAAAGATCACTGAAAGAGTAAGATGTTGGTCAGCCATGTTGCTTTCATATTCTGGGAGAATTCAACTCATCAAATCTATGCTGTTTGGAATACAAACATATTGGGCTCAAATTTTTTGCTGCCAAAGAAGATCGTGAAGATGATAGAAATCATATGTAGGACCTTCCTGTGGACTGGATCAACAAAATGCTCAAGGAAAGCTTTGGTTGCATGAGATAAGTTATGTCAGCCTAAAGCTACAGGAGGGTTGAATGTTATAAACATGAAGATATGGAATAAAACAGCATTGTTGAAACATCTCTGGGCATAGGCTATGAAGAAAGATACATTATGGATCAAATGGGCTCACAATTATTATATAAAGAACAGAGACATTGCAGAAATAGACACACCCAAAGCAACAGCATGGGTGGTCAGGAAGATCATTGAGGCAAGAGAGGATGTAAAGCAGATGAGGCCGGGATAGAATAGCCTTATATCTACATTGGAGATCTTAGTAAAGCAAGGCAAGTTCCAAATCCATAAAGCTTATGTTCAGATGCAGCCTCAATTCCCAAAAGTTATGTGGAAAAGCCTTCATCTACATACACATATTCATCCTAGATTCAAATTTCACCTATGGCTGGCTATTCATCAAAGGCTAGCAACAGTAGACAAACTCATGAAATTTGGAATTCAAGCTCCATTAGAATGTGTGTTTTGTGCAACCAACATGGAAAGTTTTGAGCATCTATCCTTTGGCTGTCCAAAAATTAACAAACTATGGGACAGAGTATTGAAATGGCTTGGCATCACAAGGCAGATAGGAAGCTGGCAAGATGAGCTGAATTGGATGAGCAGATTGGCAAGTAGGAAGAACTGTAAAGCAGAAATGACTACATCAACTTTCGCGATGGTAATTTACTGCATTTGGCGCGAAAAGAACTCGATTAGATTCAACAACAGCAGATATAACATTGATGAATTATGCAAGGAAATTGCTATGCATATACACATACAAGGGAGAAAGAAGACCAAATGGCACAAGGAATTGGAAAGCTTAAACAATTTTCCTTAGTTTAGCTATATTTGCTATGAAGTAGTGTAGGTCAGTGTTATGTGTGTAAATAGATAATAAGAGATTAATGGTCAGCATTAATCTGGATATGTAATGACAGCTTTTTTGTGAAATAAAATGTTAGTTTTATAAAAAAAACAAATATAAAAACTAAAAATCTGAACAATTAATTCGTTAAAGTTTAAAACTAAAAATCTTAACTGAAGAAGTAAAATGAGAAATTCAGAAAAGTTTAAAACTTACTCTAAGGATAGGTCAGGAGATGAAGAGTAACTACCGAGAGAATTGAGATAATGAAGCTATAAGGTGGTTTTATATATTTAGTGGGTAAAATTTTAATTTTGTTAAAGCTTATTGGGCTATCGGTTGAACCATTAATAAATTGGGCAAACCAAGACCCGAACTGATAACCCATTAGTCAAATAATATTAAACTATTATCGAACTATTTACCAAATAACCTGATATCGATAACCCAATAGCATTTTATCGGTTCGGGCTATCGGTTATACCCGATATATGCCCAGCCCTAGATTCACCAACACATTTCTCGAAATGAGGATATGACTTTAGGGCTTGTACTATTTTATCGTCTCAAATCCTGTCACCTTTTGTATTTTTATTCACTTGACTATATACTGTGTCATGTCATATTTTGATTTACCATTATCACCTTTTTATCACATCTTGCTCATAATACTTCATTTATTTTCTTTTTATTCTCTAGCTAATATTTCTGTCTATCACTTTATTCTAAAAACTTCAACAAAACGGTTTTTCACTTTTAGTTCCCCTTGCTTCATCTCACTAGATCTTCAGGACGCCTAACATACTCTCTCCTTATTTTTTTTACTAGGGACGTGAATCATACTAAGGTAAATATTTATCCCTTCTAGGATTCCAGTGCCAATCTTCTCAATTTTTCCAGACATTCTAGTATTCATATCTAAATGTGCTATTCTAGATTGCACCACCGGGGTATCTCACAAGGAGAACTATACCACATTTGCAATATCCTTCGGAAATATCAGCTAATGATAATAATCCATCTACCATTTTGGGTTACTCTAATCCCAACTGGATCTTGCTATCCCCTTCTTCTCTTAAACTATATCTGTCAACTTTAATAGGCATAACTGAGATGGGTCTGGCCAATTGTACATACCTTTGTTACTGTTGAAGGTAACTTAAAATGCTTATATTTATCTGCCTGAATTGCAAATACCGATAATCTTCATTAGTTGGGTACCTCGTACTCTTTTCAAGTTGCTTTTTTTACTTATTGAAACTTGTATCCACCTCCTAATTCTCTTGTCACTCTTTACCATATGGGTGGATAGATATTCTTGCCTTAGGACTCCTTATCAAGAGGCTTACACATCTTATTACACACATGATCTGCTGAAGACCTCACATTTACTAATCATAAGCATGATGAAAATCGAGTTCCTCTGATCAACTCTTCCACAACCACATTCAATCTCTTACCAACTGTCTTTGTGGATGTAGGTATCTTTGTATTATGAATAAAACAGAATTTAGGAGTTTGAATCCTTACAACTGAGCTCTACCATACGATCTAGAGTACGAAAAAAGAGTGACGGTACTAAATTCCCTGTAGCCTCCTGCTTATAAGCGTGGTGCACAACACACCTATAAATAAGACTCTACTAGACACGGCTTGTATACTTCCTGGGACAGAACTGCTATAATACCACTTTTGTCACGATCCACATCGAAGGGACACGACGGACACCCGTTGCCTTACTCAACCGAGTACCAACGTAACATATCTTTATTATCATACTATCATTGGTAAATGAGCCATAAAGGCCATCATGAGATAACACGAATAAAACATAAGGGAATGCTAGACATAGGATGACCCAACATGATATAGAAACTTATACATGTGACATATGTGCCTATAAGGATGACATGATCATTTGTATACTCAAAACATAGGCCGACAAGGCCATACAAGTATCCATGTACATGACATCCTTCTACAAGCCTCTAAGAGTACATAAACATCATAAAGGTCGGGATAGGGCCCTGCCATACCAGTCAGTACATATCCAAATCATATTGATCAAATAGGCAACTCCGAAGCAACTGGAGTGCACCAACACCTTCCGCTAAGCTGATAGCCTACTAGGAGGAATGTCAACCTATCTATTGGGACCTGCGGGCATGAAATGCAGCGTTCCCAGGCAAAAGGGATGTTAATACGGATAAAGTACTGAGTATGTAAGGCAGGAAAGCATAACAGTAATGTAAAGAGAGATAGAGGAAATACAACCTGTAACATCTGAGTGCGTCTGGGGGCTAATGACATGAAATGCATAAATACTTTTATATATATTCTAAGTGCCTCTGGGAGCTAATGACATGAAATGCATAAATACTTATATATATATATATAAATGTTTAAAAATATACGCCTTTGTGGGCATCCTGGCCTCAAAGAGGACTCGATAAAAATGTACCTGGCCATCATAAGGCTCGGTAGAATCATACCCGGCCCCATGGATCTCGGTAAACCCAACTGATCAGTGGTTTCACAATAGGTGTCGTACCCAGTCGGCTATAGCGTGGCTCGGTAGAGTAAAATAGGTACTATATATAATGCATGCTAGACTTATCGAATCACGTTCTAAACCTTTCAGAGTGACATATGGTCGTCGTACCCTCGATTAACATTATTGACATCCATACCATCAATATGAACCCCAATAGGATTCAAGGATCATACATACTTGCTTAGAATAACTTTATAAGGAAAGAACAACATGAGCAGCCTTAGTTTCTAGGAGTAGATCCGTTATGAAATAGCATATCGTTTATGTTTATTTCATTTTAGATCATCCCAAAAGAAAGAAGGAAGTGACTTAACATACCTTTTAAATCTTCTATCTAATCTTCAAGCAAGCTCAATATGATCTTCTTACGTCTGCAATGAGTAAACCGACTTCGTCATCATCATATAAGTGTTATAACTCTCATATTAGGAAACCAATGTTCTACAAGAAAACGAACAGCACCTCCCCTTTTTGTACTACATCCCATACATTACCAAGAGTCACCAAACATCCCAAACAACAATAATATAATTCACAATAAGCTCTCCAATTAGTTCAACAACCATTTTGAGCGGCAAGCTCGATTTACGATTAACAAAATATGGTTTGAATCCAATTCCTTTTCCATGAATCTATATACAACATATATAATATCATAATTATGCTTACAATACAATTTTTAACCCAAAACATCATAAGCATAATCTTCAAATATCGTCCATACGCGTAGCACCTTAACCTTTATCGTCAACATTTTATTTCTCATGTTATCTTCTTCAATCCACTGAATTAGCACACAGATAAGCTTAAAAACAGTAGCCACAACATAACAAAACTATTTTTAACAATTTCCATCCATAACAAACCATATTTATAGCCTCAACACAACCCACAAAAAAAGATAACGATTCCTTAAGTCATGTCAATTACTATCTTGCACATTTTCACTCAAACAACTCAACCAACACATGATTGACCTTAAGAATAACCAAGAACATGATTTACATACCTTAGGCAGTATATACAACTTGAAATACCCAGTTGATGGAGCTCACAACAATCTTCACTCATACCACAACACTATAAGAGTTGTATTCTCTTCTTGAATAAACTTTTGTGTTCAAGTTGGTGTGTAAAAACTTGTATTTTGCCTTAAAACTCTAATAATATATATGAAGGAGGGACTGATTCTTAGATTAACCATAAGGAAAAACACGAAATATGAGGTTACTTACCTTTGAAGAACCCTCCAAAATAGCCACAAGATTAAGAACTACGATCTAGCAAGCACCACGGGATTTCTAGCATTGGATTCATGTTTTTATCTTAGGTTTTCACCGTAGAATCGTGGAGGAACCCTTGAAGAGAATTTAGGAGTGTTTAGGAACTGTTGGGAATAAGAAAAATGAGTTAAAAACGACATAAAATTGACTTAAATACAAGCTGAAGTTTTAAACCGACTTTGTGGGTCACATGGGAGCTGCTTGCGCAGTCTCGCAAAAATACGAATATCTCTCTATTTCGATGTCGTATCGACAAAAGGTTAAATGCGTTAGAAGCTAGACTCGTAGATATTCAATTTTATATGTTTATCACCCTATAATTCCAAGTATATTTGGAGAAAAGATCGGCTACATTTGACCTAATTTTAAGCATATTTATGAATGTAACTTGTGATGACCTTTGCCAACTTTTGTTCCACAACTCGCTTGACTTAAAAACGTAACACACGACTATCATACAACTAAAATAACTCATAACTTAACCTCCTTACCATGTTAATCACCCTAGTATCACCCCATAAGTACATGTTATAACATTGCAAATTGTCGACTTTCGACGAAATGTATTTTCTTTAATTCGTTTAGCGTCTAAGATTTCCAACCCTTTTGGTACTTCTTATTCATGATATTAAAGGTTTTGTAACCTCCAAGATAACATTATGAACTTACGTTATATACTTTGAATGACAATCTCATTTTTTAGCATACATCAATTAACTTACGACTTACTCTCACGTACGAAAACATGGGCTGTAACAATTACATTAGCTAAATGAACTTAAGAGGGTTCAAATTATTCAAATTAGGCATAAAAAATCTCAGAGCTGACATCATTAGGTAAACTCAAGTGTTAGGAAAGTTCAGATTACAAAACAGGTTCAAATGCTAACATATTAAGTCATGAATTTCAGAAGTAAGAACATAAAAATCATAGACACATAAGAACGGAGTTGCAAGAGTCAAGTGACTTACTAGTTAATCGGATAATAATAAAGAACAAAATTCCACAGTATTCAGAATCAAACAAAGAACGAGAATCCAGAATCTCAATGCGTCAAAGTTTCCAAGGGCTTCAGAGGAACCTCGGACAATGCTCGCACCAAGAAAAGGTTGAAAAGTCGAATCTCGGTGGCCTTGGCTTTCAGCCGGCTAAGAATCAAGGTATAGAACAAGAGAACAATAAAGAGATAACCCCAGTTTTTAGTGAAAATCTAGCAATTAAGCTCTGTCTCAAAGGGGAATGAGGAGGGGTTTATATAGCAGTAAAATTGAACAAACAAACAAGGAAACAAAATAAATCAAACATAGAATAAGGAAAGAAAGCATGCAAAATTAATTCAGAATCAATGTAGGAAAGAAATAGGGTAAACCCTACTTCAAGAGGGAGAACACAAATAGTCATAGATTCAATGAATCAGACTCATATAGCCTGGTACTGAGTGCAAATAGACGAAATAATGCTCAAAATCAAAGATTCGAGACACTTTAGTCCGATCTAAGAAGGTCTCACTTGCCAAACTTAGGCAAGAACCTAAGTAACACCATAAATGAATGACCAATAGTAAGAAGAGACCAATAAGGTAAGTGTATCATAGGTAGATTCCATCTCAGAGAGGAACTGGGGTGTGATGGCTAGGGTTTCTCAGAGGAGATGAGAGGATGAGAGGATTTGGGGGTGGATGGTTAGTAAAAATGAGTTTGGGTTTTGGGGTGAAGGATATAAAGATGTTGGGTAGGTTAATTATGGGTCGTTGATCATTTAAGATCAACGGCCAAGATCAAACAGGAAAACGTGATAGATTATTTTTAAAGGTACTGGCTGGGTTGGGTGTTAGGGGTCATTTGATTTGGGTTTAGGGATTGAGCCAGGGGTTTGGCTTATTTGGTCCAAAAATTGGCTCAAAATTTGGGCCAGCTTTAAAAATAGGAATTTAAACGAAGAAATAATTTAATAAAATAATTAAATAAATTATAAAAATGCTATTTATGAAAATTAATATTTTAAAAATAATAATAGAAGATTATAAAAATGTAAGATATATTTTGACTTTAAATAAAATGACGAATGCAATACAATTGTAAAATATAGGCTATTATTGCAAGATTGTGCAAAAGCCTAAAAGTACTAATGCATTTATAAAAATAGAGTGAATTACCTTAAACAAATATCATAGATGCAACATAATGATTTTAGGTAATTGAGTCATCACAAAATAATTTGAAAGAATATTTAATAATTATTCAAGCAGTTTAAATACAGAAAAATCAATTTAAAGATCTAAAAATTATAAAAAATTATAGAAGATGCTCGTATAGATTTGTAAGACAAATAATGATGCACAATAATATTTTGAAAGTATATATACTATTTGAAAAAATATGAGGGCAAGATTGGGTATCAACACCAAGGCCACACAAACTCCTTCATGCCAATGAGTCTGATTCTAGTCGTAGTTGTCCTAATTCTATTTTCTATAAAGATGTGCAATGTATGAATACCGGTGATAGGTTCTTTGCCATCACTAAACAATCTAATTCTACATTGAATTTTGTTTTTTTAGTTTCCAGTAATGGTGTACCTAGTATAAACAAACATGATGTACTTTGGCATCATATGCTGGGACATATTTCATTTGCTAGAATAAAAAGGTTTTCTTCCATTTCTGCTCAACTATCTTTTAAACGATATTTTGTGTGTCCCATTTGTCCACTAGCAAGCTAGGTGAGGCTATCATTTCCCCAAAGTAACTCAGTTTCCAAGTGTTTGTCTTAACTCATTCATGTTGACACCCGGGGACCCTATAATACTAACACATGCTCTAATGCAGAGTATTTTCTGACCATTTTAGACGATCATAGCAGGGAAACCTCGACCCGTCTAATGCACTCCAAAAGTAATACTTTCAATTTTCTAAAAGCCTTTATCTCCATGATCATAACCCAATTTAATCTTCCAGTCAAAACTATTAGGAGTGATAATGCCTTAGAAATTGGCCTTTCTACTTCTGCTGATACCTCTCCTTCTCCTTCCCCTGCCCTTTCTCCTACTTTGTCCTCTTCTCTATCTACTTCCATTTATCACTAATTCTCCTGTTCCTGATGATGTTCTGCTTATTCCTCCTGATTCCTCTACTATTTCAACACCTATTCCTGACCTTGTAGCTACTGCCTTTTCAGTTGATCCAATTTAGTCTTTTCAGCTTAGGAAAAGCAGTAGTAATCACACTTTCCCTCATACCTCAATTATTTTGTGGTTCAACTTCCTCCTTCACTCTCTAACTCCACTGCTACATCCCTTTCTGCTGCCCACATAGTTTCTTCTGAGCCTCATCTTATGTTAAGGTTGTTTCTATCCCTGCTTGACAAGAAGCCACGGGGAAGGAGTTTCAGGCTCTAGAAGCTAATGGCACTTGGACAATAGTTGAATTACCTCAAGGGAAGAAAGCCATTGGGTGCAAATGGGTCTATAAGATTAACTATAAAGATGATGGTAGTGGTGAGAGGTACAAGGCAAGGTTGGTTGTAAAGGGCGATACATAAGTAGAGGTATTGAATTTCATGAGATATTTTCCCTGGTGGTAAAAATGTGCACCATTAGGTGTTTAATTGTTGTTGCTGTTAAGAGGACTTGGTTTCTTTTTCAATTAGATGTCAACAATATATTTCTTCATGGTGACTTTGATGAGGAAGTGTACATGAAACTTTCCCCGGACTAACAGTTGCTTTTACCTCAAATTCTGCTTCTACTCTTGTTTGTAAGCTTCAAAAATCTCTCTATGGATTGAGGCAAGCCTCCTAACAATGGTGTGCTAAGCTATATCAAGCTCTTTACACTAGAGGATACACCCATTCTTTGAATGATTACTCTCTCTTCTTTAAAAATCAGTTTCATCCACTGTCTTGTTTGTTGTTTATATTGATGACATAATTCTAACTGGTGATGATCTTGTTGAGATAGCTTTTCTCAAGCAATTATTGGATAACCAATTTAAAATCAAGGATTTAAGTTTGCTCAATTATTTTTAGGTATTGAAATATTGTATGATGCGTTTGGGGTTCTTCTTAACCAAAAGAAGTTCACTTCTTATTTAATTTTTGAGTTTGGGTGCACTGATGCTTCAGCAGTTGTCTCTACTCTTGAGTTGTGTGTCAAGTTGACATCTGATCAGGGTAAGATGTTGCATAATCCTCAGTCTTATAGAAGCCTCATTAGAAAATTAAATTTTCTCACCCACACTCACCCACTCTCGACTAGACTTGTGTTTTGATGTCCAATTAAGTCAATTCCTCCAGTCTTCTTGCATTCCTCATATGGCTGCTGCAATGCATATCTTAAAGTATTTGAATGGCTTACTTGATGTAGGGGTGTTTCTTAATGCTTCATCAAATTTTTCACTTCAAGCTTTTTGTGATAGTGCTTGGGCAGCTTGCCCTAAGTTCCGCAGGTCAGTTTCTGGTTTTTTCATATTATTGGGATGAAGCCTTATTATCTTGAAATAGAAGAAGCAAGTTATTGTTTCTTTGTCATCAGCAGAAGCTGAATATCGAGCCATTAGTAAAGTTGTGGGTGAACTTGTTTGGTTAGTTCATTTGCCTGCTGATTTAGACTCGCCTATTTCTACCCCAGTTCCTATTTTCTATGATAACTTGGTTATACTTTACATAGTTAAAAACCGAGTCTTTCACGAGCGTACAAAGCATATTGAGGTTGACTGTCATTTCATCCGGACCAAGTTGGCTGATGGTCTCATAACTTGGCTGATGGTCTCACTTCTTCTCAACTGGCTGACATTTTTTCTACGTGCTTAACAGGTGGACATCATCCCTTCTTACTTAGCAAGTTGGGCGTGGTATCACTCTCCAACTTTCGGGGGGAAGGGGTGGGGGTGGGAGGGGGAGGAGGTGTTGGCATTACATGATCTTGGTTACAGCTCACTTATTAGTTTGTTTTAATAAACAGCTTTAGTCCAGATCTGGTCTAAAATTTGGCCCGTGCATATTTATAAGTTTTCGGGTTTACAACCTATGTAAAGAGGGTAGTGTGTTTACAGTTTTGCCCCCAAGTATAAATATAGGTTTCTAGAAGTCTTTGTACAGTTTTTTACACTCACAATGAAAATATCGATTTTTCTCTGAGCTCTCTTCTTTCCTCTTGCCTAAAGCCCTAACCAAATACACATACGTTGTAGCTGGTTTGTTAATCTTCACAATATCTTTGTTCCAAATCTTAGCTAGTAAAGGGGTGGTTCGTCTATTCTTTCTCATTAGGTGGTATATATGCTGATGATCATGTCAAGGGCCCTTGAGCATTGAGGGTCTAGATGGCCTGATCCTTTATGTTGGATTGTCCAATATAGACCTGTATAACTTGTTAAATTACTTATGGAGAGACTGTGTCTTGCAATTTCTCCATGCCCCATTTATTGTTAAGGAGGTATGATCCCTAACCTTGGTGCCACCAGATTTTTAGTTGGAATTTGCAATTTGCCTGATTGAACAAGAGGTGATTCATCTGTTCCACCAAAATAAGCTATTGCCTGAGTTTATTTTCCACAAGATGCATATTATTTTTTTTTATCTTACCCCTTGTTTCCAATAGATTTCTCAGGTGCTTGAATCTTTGTTGTTGATAACTTCAGAAATAAAGGGTTGGACCTATGGAAGTATTTAACATGTAGGAACTTGGTTGAAAGATTGTCTTCATTTCTGAACATCCATCATCTTTTGGCCACAAAAGAGTTACACATACCTTATAACTTCTCGAAGTCAACTCCCCCTTCCTCCAATGGGAAGCTCATATTGTCCCATGAACATCAGTCATAGCTTTTTTTTTCTTCCTTTCCTCCCTAGAAATTGTTTAACCTTTTACTTCTTGTATTTATAGCTTGAGATGTTATATATAGGTTCATCAAGTCTACGTTTTCGTTCTTTCTCCCTCCTACCCACTTCTAAGACGAACATGATTCATGGCTCAAATGTCTAGTACTCTCGCGTTACTCCAATGCTTCATGATGCCTCGCTATGTTGTATAACAGACGTTACTTTCTTCTCGTCCTTTTCTCCTTTCCCCTTTTCGTCTAAATTGAGAAAACCGCTTTATTCTCCTCTAGGACAGATTGGTGGTTGTTCTTCAGGAATTTAGAACATAAATTCAAGGCTATTGTAGTAAGTTTATTCAAATAAAGCCATGTATTTGTGGTATAGATTCATCACCGAGTTGTATGCCTAAATAAAGTCATAAGACTTACGAGGGCATGAATTCAGTCAAATAATGATTCTATCTGTTGTCTCATTCTTTTAGAAGGTATCAAATTTCATAGGCAGTGTGCCATCACCTAATAGGTCATGATCTTCAAATGGATGCGACAAAGCGGATCACACGAGTGCTCATTACGACATTTAATCCAAAGGTGACGTCGTTGTCCTATCTCTAGTTTCTGGTAGTATGTGATAACATTTAGAGGTGGACCTACATGAAGAGTAGTGAGGTCATCTGAACCTATTATCCTGAAGAGAAACCATGTTGCATATTTTTATATACAACAAGGACCCTTAAATAATTTTGAAGTGCCCCCTAAAACACAAAAGATGGATTTTTACGCTGGTCTAGTATGTCGTATCTATCCCCTCCCTCACCCCCATGACTTGGGTTCGAGACCCAACACCAGTGATTTTTAAGTTTTATTCTTTTTCTATTGAGTGCTCAACTTGGTTTTTTTTCTTTATATTTTCTAAGTTCATCAATAATTATTTAGTACTAGTATATGTTAGGTTAACTTCAACACAAAATAGTCTGAAACTCCTTTTGAGAAATATCCTTCTAGACAGTAATAAAAAAACTCCAAAAATGTCCCTTCTGCCTTCAAGGATCACATCGACAAAGCAGAAGACGTCTGTCGATTCAACGACAATGATTGAGACTCTGTTTGGACTACTTAACAAACTTTTAATCTTGGTCAGTTTTGGAATATTCTTTCAGTCACTGATTCAAATTCATTAAGTTTTCAAGGAGTTAGCCCGCCAAACTTGTTGTTACTAGCTGACATTTTTAGCGGTACCCTTGTTGCGCTCAAATCCTGGGTCCGCCTCTGATAACATTTCTAAATGAAATGATAATTAATAAAGGATAACAAGAAATAAATTGTGAAGGATAAGACGAACTATACAGAAGTACTATTCGCCCCAAAAATGGTGCGCGAGTAGAGCAGCTGAAATTTCATTGGAAATTTTTTTATACGATAGACTGTGGATTAGCTGAAGGACTGAAAGCAACAGCTTGGATGGGACCGGAGCAGATACTATCCTTTATTTATAGGCATAGAACATAGAATATGCCCACTTGTGAAAACAGGAACTAAAGATTAGTTATGCCCAACCCCAAGTGCGGCATGTCTTCGGGGAAGCTAATGCCTTTGCTAACTTCATGGCTAAATGTGGAATATGGATGCATTTGTAGCAATATTACTATCTTAACGCTCTTTCAGTTCGCTTCTTCCTTTGTTTGCAATGCTTATGCACATGAGTAGCACTCTTCCTAACAATTTGTGACAAGAACAGTCAACTTTTGTAACGATTAAGTTTTATATAGGAGTAATAAATTATCTTTCCAAGTCCAAAAAAAAAAAAAAAATTGTTGATGCTGTAGAATAGCACTACGGATCCACTGCATGCGCTGGTGACGTTTCCAAAATTTAACGGCTGATCAATTGGGAATTCTAAAATTTAATACTTGCGCAATATGCTCACAGCTCTAGATCATCTCAAAAACTTTTCACAAGGCTACTGTGCATGAATGAAATCTTTGGAGATCGACAAAACAAAACATACCATAAAGCCAGAATCATTTTCATTATTATAAAGATATATCACACATAATAAACAAGTACCATGATTTTGTAGCCACCACTGCATAATTACCAAACTCTTAGGGTTAAGTTTAATTGTGATCAGATAGCATAATTAGTGGTCTCTTTGGAAGGGATAAAGACAATTTGATCATCTTGAAGGAAATGACAAATAGGAGTAGTTCCAGGCTTAAGTTTAAGCACTACAAAAGGCAATCCCCTTGGGTTCCAAAGAGATGTATCTTTGTGGCATACAGATATTGCTTTAACCTTTGTTCCATCAGCACCAATCATAGATACCGCAAATGTCATGGTACGTCCACCAACATGGCAAAAATGCACTGCATATGCGTAATTAAGTTTGTGGCATACCATGTTATCCCCATCACCTATTTGTTGAACTTCTTGAATGGTGTATTTTTGCAACATTGGAGTTTCCCCTTGTACCTCTGTTGTAATTGCCACAATATTATTACTTCCTAGCATGGATAAGCTGAAATCTACCATAGATTCCAAAGAAGTTGCACAACTTTTCTTCTCTTTATGTTTCACCTCTATCTCTTCACAAAATTTGATTGTTTCCTCAATAGTTTGAGCATCCTTTGAGCTACTATCAATTGAGAAATGGTTTAGAATTTCTAGAATTTTTTTCAAAGAGAAGGGAATCGATTCCACAAATTGGCGACTCAAAAAGGGTGCATCGTTTTTGTTTTTGAAAGAGGGAAGGTTAATGACTTTTCCCTTCGCCAATTCCTTTTCTAAGAAGTAAGGTTTGTAAAGGAAATCATCTTGAAGATCACTCCTTGCACGGCTTATTTCAGTTACTTGTTGGAATTCATTTTTGCTAGGGATTTCCTTCTTTATATCACGTAACTCATCCTCGGTAGCAACATGATAAACCAAGATTCCATGCTGGTGTAAACCGTAGTATACTTTTTCCTTTGTATTCGTCTTATCTTGTTTTAGCTCACGTATGTCATCCTCTATAACAACACAACGAAAATATATTATTTCTTTCCAAATAAATTTATAATGACCAAATTAAGATAAAGAGTTTGGGGCAATCATCTATTGGATGACAGTTATTTTTCTCTAATCCCATCGATAAAGTAAGTATTCCAAAGTGACAAGCGGTAAAATTGTTATTTTCTGTCAAAATGATGTCTAAAAAGTAAAAACATTAACATGTCCAGTTGGAAAAATCATGCATCATGTATGAATGGTTGCTTAAATTAACAATATAGGTATGTTTGTTCGGGCTGTTTCAAATTGGATTAAATCTTCAAACTTTAATGAAATCAATGTTGTGTGTCAAAGTTGATGAGAAAGTGCAATTAAGTTTAATAATCGAGGAATAATATTATCCTGTTTTAAACATAAAGTTGCAAATAAGTTAATTAAATAGGCCCATACAGAGATACTTTTATCTATGTTTGCTTAAAAATCTTTTGACCATAGTCATAGCAGCTTAACCACACACTACAAAAAAACAACAAATTTGCCACTGAATAATTCCTACCGATTTAATTCAATTGCAATTTTGGACTGATTCTGTCGGAAACTTTATTAAAAATACATGTTAATATATATATTTATAATTTTTAGCTCCAAATTGCGACTGATTCAATCGCTCAGTTACGCAAAAAATACCGTGAAAATATTTTTTATGGTTTCCGACCGAATCAGTAAATAAAGACATATCAGGAAGATAAGTCAAAGGACACAAATAATGAAATGTTTTCTCTCAACAAGGAAAACACCTCTGGAGTTGTAGACAAACCTGATTGGGGAAGGAAATGTTTGATGACTTTGGGGATTTGAGTGTTGGGCAATTTTACTTTCCAATAAATCTCTGGAGATATTGCTGCGTAAGTACTTGTCACAAAAGCAAGCTACATATACAACAATAAACAACTTTTGTTAATCAATATATCTCCTATATAAGCAATAATTAAGTAGAATATGAAGCTCTTCCATTTTCTGATACTTTAATTTGTCAAATCACAACAATACATATATAAACAATAAGTTTAATGAAGCTCTTCCATTTTCAGATACTTTAATTTGTCAAAGAGTATATTATATTAATTAAGTTGATTGAAGCATCCCGTGATAATCATAACCTTCTTGAAAACTCTTTTAAAAGCAATGGCGATTTAGGAAGTATGATACTGTATTTTCGAAATGAAATGTCTTCTTGATTAGGATGAAAATTTAAAAAAAAAAAAAAAATTGTGAAAGATAAAGACAAAACTATATAGAAATCTACTCACACAAAAGATGATAAGCGAGTAGAGTATCTGAAAGTTCATTGGAAATTTTTTCTATGAGAGAGTGTGGAATGGATCAATGGATAAAGGATTGAAAGCAAAAGCTTGGATGGAACAAGAAGAAATGTCCTTTATTTATAGGCATAGAAAGGACATACTGTATCACCCTCTTTGGGCAATTATTGAAGATAAATATTTTCTTAGAACCAACTAGGCGAATATTACACGCACAAAGTGACAAAAATGAAGATCATAGACATGAAGATCTCTTTGTATAAGAAAATGAGTTGTCAAACGTGGCGATTAACTTGTAACTTGCAATTATTGAAATTATTGCATAAATTCATTTTTGAAAGGCAGCCTAGAGTATTACTATAATGACATATTGTAACGATCCGACGGGTCGTTTTGAACATTTACACTTCGCTTGATAGTTTACGGGCGTGAGTAGCTTCGTATGATGTATTTTGATTTAAGTGAATTGTCGGTTTCGATTTTCAAGTTATTCGGGACTGATTTAAAAGAATGATTCTCAACTAGCAAGCTTTAAATTTGAAAGAGTTGATCGAGTTTGACTTTTTAGCATTTGACTGCAGATTAGAATTTTGATGGCTCCGTTAGCTCCATTGGGTGATTTTGGACTTAGGAGTGTGTCCAGATTGTGATTTGGAGGTCCGTAGTTGAATTTGGCTCGAAATGGCGAAAGTTGAATTTTTTGGAAAGTTTGACCGATAGTGGACTTTTGATATCGGGGTCGGATTTCAATTTTGGAAGTTGGAGCAGGCCTATAATGTCAAATGTGACTTGTGTACACAACTTGAGGTCAATCGGATGTGATTTGATGGGTTTCGACATCGGTTGTGGAAGTTTGAAGTTTCAGGTTCATTGATTTTTGGATTGAGATGTGATTAGTCATTTCGATGTTGTTATGTGTGTTTCAAGGCCTTGAGTAAGTCCGTGTTATATTATGGGGGTTGTTGGTTGATAACTAGGGATTTTGATACATTTCATACTCCTTCTTGCTTATGTTTTGATTAGAAATTTGTACAAAATAGTCTCAAAAAGGCTCACAAGTTGTGCTTGATTGCAGGTTTGATCAACAAAGTGACAAGATGTCAAAGATGGCTCAAAAAGGAGTGAAACTTGCACAAGTACCAAGACAAGACAAACTCAAGCAAAGCAGGCTCAATGCGGCCGCACACCAATCTGTGCGGTCCGCACAAGTGAGGTTCAGAGAGGTGAACTTCCAGGCCAATAGGCAATGCGGCCGCATGAGATTTAATGCGGTCCACAAAACCAAGGATCAGAGAAGTGCCAGTTAGGAGATTGAAGCCAATGCGGTCCGCGCTCCATTTCATGCTGACCGTATTAGAAGCCACCGCGGCCGCACTCGATTCTGTCGATCCGCATTGCCCGAGTTCAGAGAGCTGAATTTTAAGTCAAGAGTCTTAGTGCGGCCGCACGTGATTTTGTGCGGTCCGCACTAGCCTCGCAGGAGTATTTTTGTCCAGATTTTTTAGCTAAGTATAAATAGCTTCTTTTCCCATTTTTAGGTTATCAGACAGTTTTGGTACTGGGCTGCGCTCTTGACTTCGAATATTTTAGCTATTTTGAGTAATTTTAGCTTCATTTCAACATTGAATCTTCTAGTTTATCTTAGAAATTAAATAATATGAGTTTTTCTTCATCTATTTCTTTATTTTCTTCTCTAATTATGAGTAGCTAGACCCATAAGCTAGGGTTGTGGCTCAACCCTAGTGTGGGTAATTGATGGATCTTGTATTTTCGGACCAGATTGACTATGGATGTTTGATATTTGGGCTAATTTCACGTTTAATTGCTGAATTGGTGGTTGCAAACACTAGCTTGTGTTTAGTTGACTTTGGCTCTTCTTGAGAAAGAGAGTCTAAGTCTCTGAAATTGGTCCAACAAGGAATTGGGGCGTACTCAAGAGAATGATAGCCCAAATTAAAGGGTTAAACCTAGAGATAGTAATACCCAACTTGAACCTTGATTGTTTGTGCAAATTTACATACATAATTGGTCTTGAGAAAGTCAATTCGGGAAAAATCATTCGAACCACCGAGAGGTGTAGAGTGGGTAAAATCGTGCAACGGTTATATCATACTCCCCAAATATGTCAATCATGCCTTAGACTCGAGTATCCGTCAATTGACCATCTAGGAGAAAGTCACTACCCTAGTGCGTTTTAACCATTTGAACAACTCGCTATAGTTTACTCTTAGCTTATTCTAGTTTAATTTAGCATTGTAGTTTGATAAAATTAGACGTAAATCAAAAACCCAAGAACGTTAAGAAGTGCAATTTGGAACACATACACAACTCCACTTTAGACAAACACCCGACTCCATCTTCTAGCTCCCTGTGGAAATCGATCCCGACCTTAATCGGGTAAAAGCTGTTTCGACCCTCTCTCGCTACTCAATAGTAGTGTAGGGTTGGCCTCGATCACCTTTTGGCACCGTTGCGGGGGAGCTATCGGTTTTGGCTATCTATCTAAATAGTTTTGTGTATTGTTCTTCTTTCCTTCTTTGTTACTAATTTTGTTTGTGTCAAAACTCAGGTACCAAATGGCAGCGAACAACGCCAATGACCCTCTTGGAAATGTGATTGCGGGGGAGAAGGTAGATGATTTCGGAGATGATGAGGTGCCTCTTGTACCTCAAAGACAACATAGAGGCCGCCAGGCTAATGCTAATGTTAATGACAATATCCCAAACCCTCCTCCGCCACCTCCAAAAGTGGCTCCTAGAGTGCTTCCGAACCAAGGCTTTGCAAGTGCTATTGTCCCACCCCGAATCCGGGCGGGCAATTTTTAAATAATCAATATGATGTTGACCTTACTAGAGCAACGTGGGTACTTTACGGGCGTTGCAAATCAAAATGCTTACAAGCATTTCAAGGGGTTCGTGGATACATGTTGGGGGAGCAAGCAAACTAATGTGTCCGAGGATGCTCTTAGGTTGAGACTCTTCCCATTCTCACTTAGAGGGAAGGCATTAGATTGGCTCGAGCGACTTCCCAACCATTCAATCACTACTTGGGATGAGTTGGAGGATAAGTTCATTGCAAAACTTTTCTCACCGGGGCATATGGCTGCATTGAGAGATAAGATCTTGGCGTTCAAGCAAGATCCCACGGAACCTTTACATGAGATTTGGGAGCATTATAGAACAATGGTGAAGGAATGTCCCAACAATGATATGACTGAGGCAATGATTTAACAAACCTTCTACCGGGGCATTAATACAACAAAACAATGCATAGTGAACCAACTTGTTGGGGGCAACTTCATGAAGCTGTCGTATGATGAGGCTTGTGACATTCTTGACGAGATGGATGACACTTCTTCCGCTTGTCAAAGTAGAGCCAATGTGCCCCAGGGTGACCCCACGATTATTTATTTGCACAAGGAATTACATGATCATGGGTAGGCTATAGCTGAGTTGACAACTACAATGAACCAACTTGCAAAGGCACAGTTGCAACAAGTTCAAAATCCTCGCCAAGTGAATTCCATGGAGGGTGTTAACATGCTTGTCAACAATAGAAGACAAAGAGGGTAACAGAACCAAGGGAATTAAGAGCAATTTGACAATGATTGTGGTGGATTTCAAAATGATGTTTATGATGAACAAAGTGAAGAGGTGCAATACATGAATAATTATCAATGCCAAAGAGGTAATTCTTCCAACCAACAACAATGGAGACCCTAAGGCAATTGGGGCAATCAACAACAAGGCAGTGGTAATTGGGGAAAACAACCAAAACAACAATTGGGGCAATCAGAACAACAATCAAAACAACCAAGGAAATTAGAATGGTAATAATAACAATTGAGGTAGTAATAACAATCAAGGTGGATGGAACAATGGAAACCAAGGAAACCGGGGGCAAGGCTTTCAAAGGCCCCCAATGTACCAACAACCAAACAGTCTACCCCCATTCCATATCAAGGTCCTAGTTCTTCTAGCAATGATATGGGTAGAATTGAAATGATGTTCGAACAGATGATGAAGAAGAATGCGGACTCGGATGCTCAGTTGGCTTCCCACAATACCTTTATCAGAAACTTGGAGGTACAATTAGGCCAAATCTCATAGTCTATAAATACTCGCCCTAAGGGTGCGCTACCAAGTGATACGGTAGTGAACTCGAGGGGTGGGAACAATCATGTTATGGCGGTAACAACAAGAAGTGTGAGAGGTGGTGATGTGCATGCCTCCAAACAAAAGCAAATTGTGGATGATGATATTGAGTTGGAAGAAGATGAAGTTCCTTTGGTGGTTGAAAATGTGATTGACGAAATGTGAATGAAGAAGTGAGGATTGATATTCAAGATGTCGAGGTGGAAAACCAAAATGACGTGAACCTGTCTAGGGAACACATAATTGACATGCCGGAGCAGGTTGTGCCTAAAGCCAAGGCCACCTCCACCTTATCCTCAAAGGCTTGCGAAGCAGAAAAATAAGAATCAGTTCAAAAAGTTCATTGACATGATAAAGAGCTTATCCATCAATGTGTCTTTAGTGGAGGCTCTTGAACAAATGTCGAGCTATGCTAAATTCATGAAGGACTTGGTAACAAAGAAGCGGTCTACGGATTGTGAAACTATAAAGATGACTCACCAAGTTAGTGCAATAGTGCATTCAGTGGCCCCCGAAGCTTGAAGATCCCGGTGCTTTCACCATTCCTTGCACCATTGGGAGTGCAGATTTTGCTAAAGCTCTATGTGATTTGGGGGCTAGTATCAATTTGATGCCCTATTCCGTTTTCAAGACTTTGGGTATTGGGTAGCCGATGCCGACTTCCATGAGATTACAAATGAAAGATAGAACGATGAAGAGACCATTGGGTATTATTGATGATGTGCTTGTCCGGGTGGATAAATTTATCTGGCCAGCTGACTTTGTGATCTTGGATTGTGAGGTAGATTATGAAGTTCCTATCAGTTTGGGGAGACTTTTCCTTGCTACGGGGATGGCCTTGGTTGATGTGGAAGCAGGGAAACTCACCTTCCGGGTGGGTGATGAAAATGTGGTCTTTCATGTTTGCAATCGATGAAGCAACCCAACAGTACCGAGGTGTGCTCTTTTGTGGACCTCATCACAGCAGTGATAATTGATAACACCAGTGCAACGATCAATGTGGAGGACCCTTTGGAGGCCGTATTGTTGAATCTTGATGACAATGATGATGATGGCCGAGTGGAGTGCGTGAACTCTTTACATGGAATGGGCTCTTACTCTTATGAGCCTAGGAAATTGTCTTTGGACCTTGAGAATAGAAAGACTCTACCAACTAAACCTTCAATTAAGGAGCCTCCGGTGTTTAAGTTGAAACCACTGCCTCCACACCTCAGGTATGAGTTCTTAGGCTCAAATTCTACCTTGTCAGTTATTCTTTCCTCTAGTCTTACTAACATACAGGTTGATGCCCATTGGTGGTGCTTCAAAAGCGGGAAAAGGCAATTGGATGGACTTTAGCTGATATTTGGGGGACAAGCCCTGCATTCTGTATGCACAAGATTATTCTGGAAGATGATGCAAAGCCCTCCGTGGAGCATCAAAGGAGGTTGAACGAGGCAATGCAAGAAGTTGTAAAAAAGGAGGTGATCAAATGGTTGGATGTCGAGGTTGTGTACCCCATCTCTAATAGCTCGTGGACTTTACCGGTGCAATGTGTACCGAAGAAGGGTGGCATGACCGTGGTTGCAAATTCAAAAAATGAGTTGATTCCTACCAGAACCATCATCAGTTGGAGGGTATGTATGGATTACCACAAGTTGAATAAAGTGACCCACAAGGATCACTTTCCTTTGCCTTTTCTTGATCAGATGCTAGACCGACTTGCTGGGCGTGCCTTTTACTATTTCTTGGATGGGTATTCTGGGTACAACCAAATCTTGATTGCTCCAGAAGATCAGGAAAAGACCACATTCACTTATCCATATGGCACCTTTGCTTTCTCTAGGATGCCTTTTGGATTGTGTAATGCACCGGCTACATTTCAGCGGTGTATGATAGCCATTTTTACCGATATGGTGGAAGACATTTTGGAGGTGTTCATGGACGACTTTAGTGTTGTGGGGGATTCATTTGATGAGTGCTTGAAAAATCTTGATAGGGTCTTGGCCCGTTGTGAAGAAACCAATCTTGTTCTCAATTGGGAGAAATGACACTTTGTGGTGGAAGAGGGCATAGTTCTTGGGCATAAAGCATGGTATTGAGGTAGACAAAGAAAAATTGATGTGATTTCAAGGCTACCTCCCCCTTCATCTGTCAAGGGAGTCCGAAGTTTTCTTGGCATGCAGGGTTCTACCGGAGATTTATCAAAGACTTTTCGAAGGTGGTGAATCCCTTATGCAAATTGTTGGAAAAAGATGCAAAGTTCGTGTTTGATGAAAAATGCATGCAAGCCTTTGAACTTCTCAAGCATAAGTTGACACCACTCCTATCATTACTTCACCTAATTTGAGCTTGCCCTTTGAGCTCATGTGTGATGCGAGCGATGTTAGAGTTGGGGCAGTTTTGGGTCAAAGCGTGAACAAAATGTTTCATCCGGTTTACTAGGCAAGCAAGACAATGAATGATGCTCAAGTGAACTATAGACCGAGAAAGAACTTTTGGCTATTGTGTTCACAATGGAAAAATTTTGGGCGTATCTTATGGGTGCTAAGGTTATTATTCATACCGACCATGCCGCACTCCGGTACTTGATGACGAAGAAGGATTCCGAAGCTAGATTGATGCAATGGGTCTTATTACTTCAAGAGTTTGATTTGGAGATTGTGGAGCGTAAGGGTAGTGAGAACCAAGTGGTGGACTACTTGCCTCGCTTGGAGGAGGAAGGGAGGCCTCGTGATGGCCTAGAGATCAATGATTCATTTCTCGATGAACAGCTCCTTTCGGTGTCGATGAATGATATGCCATGGTTTGCCGATATTGCTAATTTCCTTGTGACTAGTATAATCCTGTGTGAGCTCTCTTCTAACTAAAGGAAGAAGCTCAAGTGGGATAGTTTGGATTTCTATTGGGAGGAGCCATACTTGTTCAAGATTTGCACGGATGGTGTGATCCGAAGGTGTGTCCCGGAGGAAGAGCAATTGAGTATCTTGGAGGTTTGTCATTCCTCTCCCTATGGTGGCCATCATGGCGGGGCGAGGACGGCTTCCAAAGTTCTTAGTTGTGGGTTTTATTGGCCAACTTTGTACAAAGATGCAAGTGAACTTGTGAAGAGGTGTGATGAATGTCAAAGAGCGGGTGGAATTTCGAAGAAAGATGAGATGCCTCTCAATACCATTCTTAAGGTTGATATTTTTTATGTATGGGACATTGATTTATAGGCCCGTTTGTTAGCTCGTGTGGGAACACATACATTCTTGTGGCGGTGGACTATGTTTCAAAGTGGGTTGAAGCCGTGGCTTTACCCAACAATGAGGCCCGGAGTATTGTTGCATTTCTCAAGAAGAGCATCTTGACAAGGTTTGGTACTCCTCGTGCAATCATAAGTGATGGGGGTCTCATTTTTGCAATAGAGCTTTTGACATTTTACTTTCAAAGTATGGTGTCAATCACAAAGTTTCTACTCCCTATCATCCTCAAGCAAATGGTCAAGTTGAAGTTCTATCAGGGAAATCAAAAGCATATTGTCAAAGACGGTCAATGCAAATAGGATTGATTGGTTAAAGAAGTTGGATGATGCTCAATAGGCTTATAAGACTGCTTACAAGATTCCGATTGGTATGTCTCTGTATCGGTTGGTGTTTGGGAAACCTTGTCATCTACCGGTCGAGTTAGAGCACTAGGCCATGTGGGCTTCGAGGAAGCTAAATCTTGAATGGGATATTGCAGCAAAACTTCGTGTGGAGCAGCTTAATGAACTTGATGAATTTCGATTCCATGCCTACTCCAGTTCGTCCTTGTACAAGGACAAGATGAAGTACCTTCATGATAAATATGCTCATAGTAAGGAGTTCAAAGTTGGTGATTTGGTTCTCTTGTTCAACTCTCAGTTACGTCTGTTTCCGGGAAAGCTTAAATCAAAATGGAGTGGACCTTTTGACGTAGTGTGTGTGACCTCGTTTGGTGCTCTTGATTTAGACAACAAAAATGGGGAAGTTTTTAGAATGAATGGGCATAGGGTCAAGCACTACTTGGGAAAAAATGATGATAGCCACGTGGTGACACTTCTTCATCTCAAATGATTTGATGGTAACCTGCATCGTGCCGAGACGTTAAATCAGGCGCTTCTTGGGAGGCAACCCATATGTTTTTCTTTTTGTTTTTCTTTGATTGGTAGTATAGATTTTATTTTTGGACTAACTGGTTGTGAGATGCTACGGGATTATGTTGATGCAATGTGGGACATAGTGAAAAAAGTGTTCCGGTCTCTGAACTTTTCAATACGGACACACAACATTTAGTGCGGACTGCACTGATGAAGGATGAAATGTCCAACTCTCTGAAGTTTGCCACCGTGGCCGCATGGAATATTTTGCAAACCGCAATGGGTTGCCTTTTCAAACTTGAAACATGCTGTGTGGTGAAGTTTGCAGTCCATTTTGTGTGATCCGGACTAGGTTGGTAAGCTGGGCCCCATGTCCTTTTCTATAAATAGGGCCTGAGGCCCTCCTATTACACTTTTCGATCTCTTTACTCTCAGAACCCCTAAGAACACTGTTCTTCATCCCTTTTGCTCGTAAATAGCTGCTAGGAATCATTAATCATCACTAAATCTCACATTTGGTAACTTGTCTTCTTTTTTAATTGCATTAATTTTGTTATTCTCCTTTACTTTTTGTTTTTCTTGTCTATTATTTTGTTCTTCACGTATTTTCTTCGATTGTTAGGTTAGGGTAGTTGACTTATTGATTAAAGTAGAATTAGGTAGTTAAAATCACTGGGCACACACTTAGGGACCTTTATTAGGTGTGAAATTGGACTTAAATTCAAAATACATTGAACCCTAAGTGAGTGTTGCTTTTGGGAACTCAGTGCGGACCGCGATCGATTCTGTACGGTCCGCGGTACTTTAGTGCGGTCCGCAATGGCATTTTGTGCAAACTGCATTGATGAGTGTCTGTAATCTGATCTTCAGGGACTGCGGCCACACTACATTTTGTGCGGTCTGCATTGCCTTGATACAAAGAGTGGCTAGTCTGAACCCTACCTCTGTGCGGACCGCATTTCCATTTTTTGCGTCTGCATTGGCCTCTATGCGGCCGCACTCCATTTTGTGCGTTCCACACTTTGTCACCTCTGCAACTCTCTGCAACTTTTTCTTTTCTGCAACTGCGATCTTAATTGGTTTTACTGATACTAACAAGCCTAATGGATGATGTTTGTAGACAATGGTAAAACAAATAGGCAAGGGTTATAAACAAGCTGGTTGAGGTGAATCCTCCTGGGGAGGGAAATAGAAAATGTTAAGATTGACTGCTCAAGCCCGACAAAACATTAAAAACATGAGAAAGATGATTAAAGCTGCTGATAGGGCCATTGACATGTCTGGGAGTGAGTACGAGCCCTCCCGGGAGATATCTTCAGACTCAATCCCAGAGTACATCCCTGACTGGCCAGAGAGAAATAGACTAAAAGACACTCCTCCCACTTCCCCCGCTGCCGAAGCGTCAGTAAATGTATCTTCTGAGTCATCTGAGGGCTCAACCGAAGGTAGTGGGGATGAATACTCTACCTCTCCCACATCTTCATTATCTGGAGAGGGTGTAGTAGGAGAAGAGGTAGTAGGAGAAGGGGGTGAGCCCCAAGTTAGCGGGGTAGAACGAACTAGAAACTCGGAGGTGTGGAGAGCTTGCTAAGGAGCACAAGAAGTTGAGGAAGATGCAGGCTTCCAAGAAGTCTGTAAAGGCGCTGAGGGCTGAGGTTGACAGGATGAAGGCAGATCATCTGCCTTTGGACTTATTGATACAGGACCCGATACCAGCAGCTCATCCCCAACTTGAGCAGTCCCAGAGGCGTCCTAAGAGGAAAAGGATGATCCCCTTGAGACTTCATCCAGTCAGTCACGGGATGTACCTCAGTAGCCTATCCAGGTCCAGTTCCCAGCAGCAGAGCAGCAGGCTATAGGGAACCAGTTTGAGGTTCCCGAGCATATTGAGGACCCAGGGACTCAGAAGCCCATGCAGACAGACGGTCCATAGGGAGTCTCTATATCCTTTTCCCCTTTTCTTTTTGGTGCTTATTTGGTTTAGTTGGCATTGGGGACAATGCCAGCTTTCATTTGAGGGGTAGGCCCTACTTTTATAGATTGGATTATTGTATATATTTGATAGTTTTTATGCTTTCTTTATTTTTCATCTTTGGTTTGTATATAATTTTAATATTTCATTACATTTCTCGTACTTTTATTTTACTTTGGGTCTGTATATAAAGTTATATTACATTGTACATATTCATCTCATCTATTGTATATTCGATTAAATCCCCTCTTGTATATATTCATTTTACTTTCGGCAATTTTTCTTTCTTAGCTTCTTATTTATGTTTGTAGATTCTTGTTCTGAACGTTTGCAATAAGCCTTTGGTTTTATTAATGTCACGGTTCTTTCCAAAGGTGGAGTTTGTGTGAACCGGGTGGCTCTTCCCAATGATGGTTGGCATGACAACCTTCTTAAGGGTTTGAGTCTGTTTTCTTTTTCTTTTTAGTAGTTAGTGGTAAGGATACCTCAAGCAAAGTTTCACTTGGTCCTAGCACATTTGCCTTTGATCTCATGGTCAAAAACAAATTGTTGTGTTTAGGATGGTGAAAGTCGTGACCTTGAGACTCTTGTGTTGACCGATAATCATCAAGTGGTTCTCCGGGACCATTGTGTGCTCAAATCTTATTTAAGGTCATTGTGGGCCCTCGACTCTATGTCTATAGCAATCTCATATCTTGTGTGGTGAGAAATTGCATTGCAAGTCCAAGTCCCGAGCCATTGGTCTAGAACTTGCCCTGAATTTTTGTTGAGGCAAAATCCTAAGTGAATTTTGACTTGAGACATGATTATAGGCTCTCCTTGGTCCAAATGATATCTTGAACACTTCCATAACATACCAATGATAAGATCCCTAGTCAACCCTTTTAAGCCTTAAACCTTTTTCCTTCAAAGAACCATGATACAAGCCTTTATCCATTCTAAAAGATACCCTCTCTTGGCACTCGATCTTTTCTTTAGCACATGGCAAAATATAAGTTTGGGGGGAGAGACGAGGATGGCAACAAAGTGGTAAAAAGGTACAAAATAAAGAAAAGAAAAGACAATGAAAAAGAAAGAAAAGCAAAAAGATAAAAAGAATGCTCAAAATAGAATTGAATAAAAAAAAGGGAGATTCAAGAAAAGCATAGAATAAAAGGTGTAGAAAGTTGATAAAGGGGAAAAGATTTGAAATGTACAAGAAAGAGTGACAGTGTGTCTCTCTAACCCCTTAGAAAGAAGTTAAAAGACTCAAAAAGTCAAATGAATTTGAGCCAAAATGAAACAAAAGAAGTGCTTAAGGGAAGATGGAACCTACTTAGACCAAACATTACCTACCCTAAACCAAAAGCCTTCACTATGTCTCCACAAAATCCCTATATGATCTTGAGTATAATGAAATTTACATTAGTGGTAACTCACATAAGGGGCAAGCATATGGTACTTAGAGTCGGGCTCGTGACTTTTCCTTGAGAGAGATGAGTGATTTTCCATTAACCTCGTTCTGAGTGCTACTATTATAAAGATGAGGTTTGCTTAGAGAGAGTTAAGGATGTGTGAGTTTGGTTCCACAATGAACAAAATAATAGAAAGAGTTCTTTGATGTGTTGAGTCAACTCTTGATGCTCTTGGGTCGCACTTAATCCATGGTGTTTCAAAGAGTAAAATGTTGTTAATGATTCATTTGTATTGAGGGCAATTGTTAGTCCCAATTGATTCTAGATGAGGGGGAGTTGATAACTAGGGATTTTGATACATTTTATACTCCTTCTTGCTTATGTTTTGATTAGAAATTTGAAACAAATAGTCCCAAAAATGCTCACAAGTTGTACTTGATTGCAGGTTTGATCAACAAAGTGACAAGATGTCAAAGATCGGCTCAAAAAGGAGTGAAACTTGCACAGTACCAAGACAAGACAAGCTCAGGCAAAGCAGGCTCAATGCAGCCACACACCATTCTGTGCGGTCCGCACAAGTGAGGTTCAGAGAGGTGGACTTCCAAGCCAACAGGCGATGCGGCCGCATGAGATTTAATGTGGTCCGCATTAGAGTCACTACGGCCGCACTCGATTTAGTGCGGTCCGCAAAACCAAGGATCAGAGAAGTGCCAGTTTGGAGATTGAAGCCAATGCGATCCGTGCTCCATTTCATGCGGACCGCACTAGAAGCCACCGCGACCGTACTCGATTCTATGCGGTCCGCATTGCCCGAGTTTAGAGAGCTGAATTTTAGGTCAAGAGCCTTAGTGCGACCGCACGTGATTTTGTGCGGTCCGCACTAGCCCCGCAGGAGTATTTTTGCCCAGATTTTTTAGCTAAGTATAAATAGCTTCTTTTCCCATTTTTAGGTTATCAGATAGTTTTGGTACTGGGTTGCGCTCTTGACTTCGAATATTTTAGCTATTTTGAGTAATTTTAGCTTCATTTCAACATTGAATCTTCTAGTTTATCTTAGAAATTAATTAATATTAGTTTTTCTTCATCTATTTCTTTGTTTTCTTCTCTAATTATGAGTAGCTAGACACATAAGCTAGGGTTGTGGCTCAACCCTAGTGTGGATAATTGATGGATCTTGTGTTTTCGGGCTAGATTGACTATGGATGTTTGATAATTGGGCTAATTTCATGTTTAATTGCTGAATTGGTGGTTGCAAACACTAGTTTGTGTTTAGTTGACTTTGGCTCTTCTTGAGAAAGAGAGCCTAAGTCTCTAAAATTGGTCCATCAAGGAATTGGGGAGTACTCAAGAGATTGATAGCCCCAATTAAACGGTTAAACCTAGAGATAGTAATACCTGAAACCTTGATTGCTTGTGCAAATTTGCATACCCAATTGGTCTTGAAAAAGTCAATTCGGGCAAAATCACTCGAACCACCGAGAGATGTAGAGTGGGTAAAATCATGCAACGGTTATATCATACTCCCCAAATATGTCAATCATGGCTTAGACTCAAGTATCCGTTAATTGACCACCTAGGCAAAAGTCACTACCCTAGTGCCTTTTAACCATTTGAACAACTCGCAATAGTTTACTCTTAGCTTATTCTAGTTTAATTTAGCATTGTAGTTTGATAAAATTAGAAGTAAATCAATAACCCAAAAATGTTAAGAAGTGCAATTTGGATCATATACACAACTCCACTTTAGACAGACACCAGACTCTAACTTCTAGCTCCCTGTGAAAATCGATCCCAGTCTTAATCATGTAAAAGCTACTTCGACACTCTCTCGCTACTCAATAGTAGTTCAGTGTTGGCCTCGATCATTGGTATGTTTGTATGTGGTATTGAGGTGCTCGGGTGAGTTTCGGATAGGTTTGGATTGTGTTGTGCTCATTTTTTTATGTTTCGACGTTGTTACTTCAAGCATAAATGGTACTACATTAAGAAAATGAGCTCAAATTTCTATTTTTATTACAGCATTAGATATGTATCGTAATTACAGATCCATAGCAAAAAGAATTATCGAATTTGGATATCGTATGAGGAGTTTATGTTCATTTTATTAAGAATTGGGTTGCCAAAATTTTCAGATTAATTACGAAATTGCCACTGACTTTGTATTTAAAAATCTGCATTATTTTCAAATATCGAAACCAACATATCTCCTTCAATATAAGGTTAAATTGAGAGATTTAAGAGCCTAACTTGATTAAAATTTCACAAGGAATCTATTGGAGGCATCAAAAGCGAGTTTTGAGATCATTTGGCATAAGAAACAAAGCAAAACAGTGTTAAAATGAGGGTTTTGTTCATTTAACATATTTTAAGTTGGGGAGCTCGGAATTGGGTAATATTTTCGACGCTTTTCGCCATATGAATTTGGATAAGTGTTCTCTACTCGGCTTTGGTTATATTCTATGAATCTATCTTCGATTTTAACTTTTGATTGATGAATTTTAAAGAAGAAATTGGGGGTTTTGGCATAAATGTTTATAATATGATTTTTTGAGTTTTGAACATCGATTTGGAGTCGGAATTGAGTGAAACTAGTACGATTGGACTCGTAATTGAATGTGTTATTATATTTTGTGAGTTTTGTTGGGTTCTGAGGCGTGGGCCTGGGTGTGATTTTTAGCCGAATTTGGGATTTGATTTAGGATTTGATCTTTTATCATTTAGAATTGTTTCCTTGGGCTTTATTTGATGTATTTGAGTTACTTTTGGCTAGTTTTGAGCCGTTCAGAGGTCACTACGTGTGTGATGGTATTTTTGGAGCATCCTTTGGCTTGCTCGATATTGTAATTTGCTTGTTCGAGGTAACTGTCTTGCCTAACTTTGTTGAGGAAATTTTTCCTCTATTTGACATTGTTTACTACATGCAGGGGTTATACATATATGAGGTGACGAGCGTATATTTATTTGCCGGGGTGAATCATGCTCTGGGTAGATTATGTTATAATTATGTCGTGTAGAACTACGTGACCATTTTGATTTATGCCTCACTTGACTTCTAGATATTAAGAATATAGGATTAAATGTTAGAAATCAAGACTTAGCCCATTATAACTTGATCAAATTTGATGGGATTCTGAGAATATATTGATGTGTCTAATTTGGTCATCCCTATGCTTAATCATTAATACATTACTACAGCCGATCTTCTTGGGATACTAGATTATATACTTGTGTTGTGGATCATTTGTGAGATTTGTGGAAGTATTTGAATAATGTAGTTCTTGAAGGTTTATTTAACCATTGTTGGCTTGAAAAGTTGTAATTGAGATTTGTTTGGAATATCTGCACTCCCCTTGATGTTATTTATGCTTCCTGCCTTGTTTGTCATTGATATACATATGCTTGGTAAGGAAGAGTGTAAAGCACGAAGGATGATGTCGTGCCATTGTTTGTACATTATCATATGAGAGAGAGTATAAAGCACGAAGGGTGATGTCGTGTCATATTATTGAGAGTAAAAGCATGAAGGGTGATGTCATGCCATGTTATGTGAGTGTAAAACACGAAAGGTGATGTTGTGCCATGTTATGAGAGTGTAAATAATGAAGTGTGATGACGCACCATTATATTTATAATGTTATGCTTTTATATAATCGTGACGTCATGGCACGATGGGTGTTTCCGTGCAGGCGAGGATGAGGAACATGCATTATGTTATGATATATGCTTTCCCGTGTATATATTTATGTCTTTACCTTGAGATGTTATTATCACAATCTCATATCTGATATGACTTATTGCTATTGTTGTCATTTATCTCTATATCAATTATTGTTGTGTCGTTCATAAGCTTGTCAACTTGCAAATATCATGCCTATTTTCCTGCTTTTATAATTACACTCATGTCGTATCTATTCTGTTGCACTTGGTACAAGTCTTCCACCATGCTAGTCATTCATGCCTCTACTTGTTAACTTGTAAAGATCATGTGCTTCCTTCTTATTTGTTATATCTGTACTTAGACCTCTAACATGCTAGTTAGTTGAAGTTTATATTCCTTATTTCTAATTGTTGTTATCACTCACATGCTTTCCATCTAGTTTTTTACTGTTGCCCACATGTATATCCTCGTTCATTATAGCTACTTGTGTATTTCCTACTTTGTAATTCCTATTATCGGTATTTCTATCATCTGGTTGGTTATGTTATACGTAAATTGGGTGAGGATGAGATAAAAGCACGAAGAATGTTGTCGTGCAATTGACTTGATATCTGAGTACATTCCTCATGCTATGAAAGTTAAGAATTAACGGTTGTGGTTTATTGGTTTCATTCTAAGGAAAGGATTGGTCGAGGTATTTGAAGATGCCAGATTGTAATCTTTGTTAACACTCGATTATTGCTTTGTGTATTCGTTTCATGTATTCATCTCTATTATATCGTAGTATAGTTCTATTGCTGATTTACGGTGCCGGTTTATCAGAAAGTATCTTTTAACAAAAAAAAGCATCGTTACTACTTCGACGAGGTTAGACAAAATACTTACCAGTACATGGGGTTGATTGTACTGATACTACACTTTTGTACATTGCGTACAGATTTTTGGAGCGGAGCTACTGGTGATGTCGGGTGCTGACTCTAAAGATGCTCGTGCATTCCGGATATAGCTACCACTTGTCCTTGGTAGCATAGATTTTGGTAATCTGTTTATGTTAATTTCAAACATATCGTGTAATTATTTGTACCAGCTTTATAAATTCCAAGTCTTAGAAGCTCATGAGTCGTACTACTAGTTCTTGGGTTAATTTGTAAATGTTCAGCTAATTCTTTACTATTTTCCTATAATCTCTTTTGGATTATATTTTATATTAGTTGACTTACCTAGCAGATCGAGTTAAGTGTCATCACGACTAGTGATTTTTGAGTCATGACACATATAGTCATATATCAATTATGAAATACTTTGTAAATTACAAGTTGCATCCTCAACTTACCAATTTGGTTGTGATCAGCGTAGTATGTTGAATATCACCAATATATAACGGGGCAGATGGCGAGTGATGTCTATCCTAACGGTAGTGACGGAGCTAAAGGGTTCAAGGGTTTAAATGGAATTAACTTTGTGGGAAAATTAATTGCGTAGAAAGGATATAAATAAAAAAAATTATTATATAGAAATGGTTAAATTCCTTGACATAAGAAAAAGTTCTTGTGTAAAATAACAAAGAGGGTCAGAAATAGTCTTAAGTCGAAGTCGGTCGATTGATCGCGGTCGATTTTGACCGAATTTCTAGTAGTCGGTGTGATACTCTAAAATCCCTTTATATGAACTCTTAATTCCAGACATTATCTAATGGTAGAATATATTTGCCCCTAAATAGTAGGCTAGAGGTTCGAGCGAGAGGATAAAGTGTAAAAATAAATTATTTTTATAAAAAAAAAAAAGGATTATTGTAAAAACATGGCCATTTGATACAAAATGTCAAAAATGCGGTGACATTTATTTCAAATATTTGTCAATAGTTAGCGACATGTACAGCTAATGGTGACAAATTTTCTCTACATCTTTTTATCTCTGTATTAAACTATTACTAGTATTAATATCCGCGCAATGCGCGGATAATTAAAAAGAACGATCTACACCATAAAGTTTAATATGTTAGTGTTAACATCATTTTTATAACCAAACATTAAAAACATTTTAAGACTCCAGCAAAACTTTCATTTCATCTCCTAATAAATGTTCCATAAAAAATAATGATACTATACAATTTGTTTGATATGAATGTTCCACAAAAAATATTGATGCTATACAATTTGTTTGATATGTAGCACGTGCCTAAGAGAATATTTTTGTAGCAAATACTCATGACATATTGCAGTGCATTTTCCAGAAATTGTCCTCTGTATTGAGGTTTATCACTACAAAAAAATATGGGTAAAAACTCAAGAATTTCTGGTGAACCTTTGTCACTAACATTTTGGAAAATTGAAAACCTAATTATGCGTAAGACACCTTACATATCCTAGTGCTTGTATTGAAAGTACGAAAATCCCAATAGTTGCATGAATTCGATCTCCCTAAACTAAAAAATTTGAAAAGAAAGTTAAGTTAGTAAGGCGCATAAGTTGAAGAAAATACATCACCACTCGAAAAAAATAACATGTAAAAGAGTATGCACCTTTTCATCTTGAATAATTAATTCAATTCAATTAAAATTTTCTGGTTTCTTGCGATTTGGAATGTGCCATAATCTAATAACACGGCCTTTCAAATTCCAACTCATTTTGGACATTAATATTTCACTGATATAGTTATAGTTTGGAGCTATATTTTGCAGAAGTTTGTGTGGAAGCTAAACCCTAAGTAATGTAGAGAAGCCAAATCTAAGCAAAAATTGTTTAAATAAAGATTTCTAAGAAAAAGATAATCTAGTAAATCAATTTTTAAGTATATGAAATCCTAATATTTAAAAAGGTATGTGTAAATTAATTGTATGAGTAAGTGTGCAAAAAATGATACAGATCTTCATTTTTTAGCTTTTGGCTTATTTTAATTTTCAACGTTTTTTTTGTGGTTAATTTAAATTTGTTAACCACCAAGCCTTAATTTTTCTTGTCTTTTTCCTTTGTCTTCTTGTTCATTTTTCAATATTATTTCCTTTAATTTAATTTAGATGTAAGATACAAAATGTTTATTTAATTATTTCTTTCTTGAAAAAGAATACCTACAATAATTAAATTATACACAAAATTTAATTAAAGATATCTATAATAATATATATTGTTCGTAAATAAGGTCAGATACAAAGCTTGTACTAAATATAGAATTATTATTCAACATAAAATTAATGTGTAAGATACAAAATGAAATTGTAATTGATTCTTTCTCAAAAAAAAAAAAGGATACCTACCATAATTGAATTATACACAAAATTTAATTAAAGATACCTATAATTATAGTATATTCGTCTGCATAATGAAAATTGCATCTTTTTTTTGTGTACGACCAAAAAATTCTACTTTGGTAATTAAAAAGAGAACATTTTAGTTTAATTAATTCTTTCTTAAAATTTACAGTCTATTTTCTTTAGTATAATATAAATGTAAGACAAAACATTTATTTCATTGATTCTTTCTTAAAAAAGAATACGTAACATAACTGAATTATACACAAAATTTAATTAAAGATATTTATAGTACTGTATATGATACATATATTAATGTATATTGTTCTCAAATAAGGTCAGATGCAAAACTTGTACTAAATATAGAATTATTATTTCAATTTAAAATTAATGTGTAAGATACAAAATAAAATTTTAATTGATTCTTTCTCGAAAAAGGATGCTTACCATAAAAGAAATCCTTAATAGTATTACAAATCGATGATCCTGTAATTTTGTATGGCAAGTGTGAGTAATCATATTTTGTCATGTCACAATGATCTTTTTTCTTTTACTTATTTTTGGACTTTGGTCCATAACACGTTTTTGGAAAGAATTTTTTCTTTCCATTTTTATGTCAGTAGAATATTTCATACCTTTTTCTCTTATCCATATTAACTCAAAGTATTAATTTCATATTTCAACAGAATATTTGTCATATGTAATATTACTCCAAAAATGGTTATATATGTTCACGGACAGCTCTATTTCATATTTCATTCCCACAAAAAAAAATTAATTATTAATTAGATACAAAAGAACATCAAATAATAATTTTTTGACGAAAACCATGAACTTATATATAATATAATATGGATATGGTAATATATGTTCACGGATAACTCGATTTCATCTTTCTTTCCCAACAGATTTCTTATCCAATTAATAATTAGATACAAAAGAATATCAAATAATATTTTTTTTCAATGTTATACAAATAGAATCCAACAAATAGATTTCATAAAAGTGCCAAGTGGCTTTTTCTCAATACGTCACTTGGCCTAACCTCATGCTTCATTACTCTCCTTTTAATATAATATAGCTATATTGAGTAAGATCTTATTTTGCTGCTTGAATTTATTTAATTTTTATACTCAATAAATTTTTAATATCATAAATAAATTTTAATTTTATTTTATATTTTAACATAATCCAAAATATAAATAGTCATAGATTATTTCAATTTACATATTTCTGTATTTTTAATTTTTTTCTATTATAGTTTTTAACGTTTAATTAATTTTTCACTTCCATATTTCTAGCTAATATAGAATAAAATCTATGAGTGGATCAATATATAGATATACATATAGATACAAATATACATATAAATATAGATATATAGATTAGATTTGTCTAAGATCTATTTAGATTATGTATAAGATTCATTAAACTACTTCCATTAATTATATTTCTATTTATAATTTCTAGTAATTAATATTGTCTTAAAATTACCAAGTGGCTTCATTTTAGTTTGTCACTTGGCTTAACCACATGCTTCACTAATCTCCTTTTAATATAATATTGATTTCTATCACTAGTCACTACAATAAAAATAACGGAAGATAAAGAAATTTACGACACTTCCCTCCAAAATCTTCCCCTCAAAATCTCCCCAAAACGACGTACTACCCAAGTGCTGGCAGAAATTTTATAACACTTCCCTTCCCCACAATATAAATTATGAATTATTCCATTAAAAATTCATAATTATACTCCTTACTTGAAATCCACCTATTAAATCTTATTTAATTTATCATGTTAAGATTAAGATACTAATCAATTAAATTAAATTGCTGAAAATTTAATTTATTAATTATTTCTTTAGACTTTTGCTTAACTTATTTCATGTATGGAATACAACATTTACTAGCCGGGTTTACACATAAAAACTCATAAGCTCACATAAAGGTGTATCATCAATCTATAAATCGAGACATGAATTGCATCAACTAACTATTACTTCGTCAATGTACATTATCATTGTCACGACCGAATTTCCCACCCTCGGGAGTCGTGATGGCGCCAACTCGTGAAAGCTAGGCAAGCCGCATATTATAGATTCACTAACTCTTTTACTTAGCCATTTTTAACAATTTAAATCTACATGCGATCAACAGTGAAATATTAACGATAAAGAAATACATGCGGAAGACGTAATCTGATAACTTAGCCAAAAACAAATACGACAATACCAACATCACCTCTACCCGGAACCGGTGTCACAATACCATGGACCATCTACGAATACGACATACAAATGTCTAGAAAGAAAGGTACAATCTGTCTGTGAAGTAAATGAAAACTGAGTATAAAGATAGAAGAGAACGACGGGCCTGCGGATGCCTGCAAGACTACCTCGAGATCTCTGACTGGACTGAAGGCAACCACCCAAAGCTATGGTCCAAAAGCTGCCGCTCCGGGATCTATATACAGTACAGAGTGTAGTATCAGCTCAACCGACTCCATGTGATGGTAAGTGTCTGGCCTAACCCCGACGAAGTATTGACAAGGCTAGGACCAGACTACCAAATAAACCTGTGCAGTTATATAATATATAGTAGAAAGTAAAACAATATTAAGCAAGTAAAGATGGGAGGGGGCATGCTGCGGGGAAATATCATTTACCAACAATAATTTAAGAGGAAACGTAAAGAACAATTTAGAATTCACAGCAAAAGAATAAGGAACTCGTAACCAATCCATAAGCACTTTTATTATCTATTGTTGCGGCGCGCAACCCGATCCAAATCATGAAAACACTGTTGTGGCGTACAACCCGATCTATATCATTTATTACTATTGCAGCGTGCAACCTGATCCAATTATATTATTATTGCGGCGTGCAACCCGATCCAATTATATTATTGCGGCATGCAACCCGACCCAAATATAATATTGTTGCGGCGCGCAATCCGATCCACATATACAGTTCAACACCAATGACAATGAGAGTCCCGACAAGGGATCAATAAAGAGACAATATTATACAGGCAAGGGAATCCACAGTATAACTAAATACGTCTCGGCAAGGGAAATCAACTATAACCAAACTTGTTCCAACATCTAACTACCTCAACTAGTACCAATACTCAATCATAAGTAATTTCCACGAGAATAATCATAATTATTACTCCACACGGAGAATCAACAAATTAAGCATTCGTAGTATTTATTAAGAACACAATAATTTCAGTTTAAGAGCCACGGTCATGTTTGACACCAACGTATAGATACTCATCACCATGCCTATACGTCGCACTCAACAAGTAACATGTAGCAAATAGGACACAACTCTTAATCCCTCAAGTTAAGGTTAGACCAAACACTTACCTCGAACTTCCACGGCCAACTCAAGCCTCAAACACCCCTTTTCCATTGGAATTTGGCTCCAAATCAATTGTATCTAGACATAATCGGCTTAATAACATCAATAAACACTAAACAATTCAATTCCTAGGGTTAATTATATATTTCCTATCATTCTTCCCAAAAAGTTAAAAATCGAACTCGGGCCCGCTTGGTCAAAATACGAGGTTCGGACCATAACCCGATCACCCATTCACCCACGAGCCCGAATATGTAATTATTTCCAAAATCCGACCCCAAAACGAGGTATAAATCCCAATTATACAAAAAGCCCTAACTCTACCCAAATCCCTAATTTTCTACCCTTAAGAACATGATTTAGGCCTAGAAATCTAATGGGTGTTGATGGAAATTGAAGAAAATGAGTCTACGATTACATACTTATGGATTTGTGGTGAAGTTCTCTTTCAAAATTTGCCCAATTTGGAGTTTAGAAGAAGAAGTTATGAAGTTTTTGTTAAATCCCGTATGTTTTGCTACTGTTTAAAAATCACTGGGCAGACCTTCATCGCGTTCGCGATAGGCCTGTCGCGTTCGCGATGGGTCAGGCCTAGGTGATCTTCGCGTTCGCGTTCGACGACTCGCATTCGGGGAGCTTCCGCTCCTAGAGCCTTCGTGTTCGCAGTCAGATGGCCGCGTTCGCGTAGAACAATTGTGAAACCCCTTCCCCCAGGCCTTTAACCTTATGCTTTCACGAGTGCCTGGACGCGTTCGCGAAGGGTAATCTCCCTACAACCTCGCGTTCCTGTCCCAAGCTCTGTATTCACGAAGAGTAAATTGGCACCTGAGGAAATTGGCACGAAGACAAAACTTATGTGCACTAAGACAGCAAAAACCTGCAATTTTTCCTAAGTTTAAAACCTTCCGGAACCCATCGGAAATTCACCTGAGCCCTCGGGGCTCCAAACCAAACATGCATACTAACTCAAAAATATCATATGAATTTATCTGTGCGATCAAATCGCCAAAACAACCTCTTAAACAACGAATTTAGCATAGAAATCTAAGGAAATTCTCAAAACATTCAAAGTATTAATTTTCACAACTACGGATCCGAATTACCTCAAACGACTTTCGTTTCTTACCAAATTTCACAAACTCATCTTAAATCACATATAAGACCTGTACCTGGCTCCAGAACCAAAATAAGGGCCTGAAACCATCAAGTTTTAAACACATTTCATTTCCAAAAGCTAATAAATATTTCAAAAAATAATTTTCTTTAAAAATTCATTCTCGAGCTTGGGACCTCGGAATTTGATTCCGGGCATATGCCCAAGTCCCATATTTTCCTATGGACCCTCCGGAACCGTCAAATCACGGGTCCGAGTCCGTTTACCTAAAATATTGACCGAAGTCAACTTAAACTCATTTTAATGGAAAAATTCATCATATTTCATAGATTTTCACATAATGTCTTTCCGACTACGTGCCCGGACTTCGCACGCAAATCAAGGTGAGATAGAATGAGGTTTTTAAGGCCTCGAAACACAGAATTTGTTTTTAAAATAAGTGATGGCCTTTTGGGTCATCACATTCTCCACCTCTTAAATAATTGTTCGCCCTCGAACGGACATAAGAAGGAAGTACCTGAGTCGGGGAAAAGGTGGGGATAATGGCTCCGCATATCGGACTCGAACTCCCAGGTCGATGCCTCCGCAGGCTGACCTCTCCACTGAACACGAACAGAAGGGAAACTTTTTTACCTCAACTGACGAACCTGCCAGTCTAGAATAGCTACCGGCTCCTCCTCGTAGGACAAGTCCTTGTCCAACTGGACAGTGCTGAAATCTAACACATGGGATGGATCACCGTGATACTTCCGAAACATGGACACATGAAACACTGGATGCATGACTGATAAGCTAGGTGGCAATGCAAGTTTGTAAACCACCTCTCCCACTCGATCAAGAATCTCAAACGGGCCAATGAACCTAGGGCCAAGCTTGCCTTTCTTCCCATATCTCATCACGCCCTTAATAGGCGACACTCGAAGCAATACCCGCTCACCGACCATGAAAGCCAAATCACGAACCTTACGGTCGGTATAACCCTTTTGCCTGGACTGATCTGTACGAAGCCTATCCTGAATAATTATGACCTTGTCCAAGGCATCCTAAACTAGATCCGTACCCAACAACCTAGCCTCTACCGGCTCAAACCATCCAACCGGCGACCGACACCACCTACCATACAAAGCCTTATAAGGAGCCATCTGAATACTCGACTGGTAGCTGTTGTTGTAGGCAAACTCTGCTAAAGGCCAAAAATAATCCCACAAGCTTCCAAAGTCAATGACACAAGCTCGGAGCATATCCTCCAAAATCTGAATAGTCCGCTCGGACTGCCCGTCCGTCTGAGGATGAAACGATGTGCTCAACACAACCCATGTGCCCAAATCTCGCTGAACTGCCCTCCAGAAATGTGAGGTAAACTGCGGACCTCAATCCAAAATGATAGACACGGGCACACCATGAAGATGAACAATCTCCTGGATATAGATCTCAGCTAACCTCTCGGAAGAATAGAAGTCTGCCACAGGAATGAAATGTGCTGACTTGGTCAGACTATCAACAATAACCCATACTGCATCGAACTTCTTCTAAGTCTGTGGGAGTCCAACAACGAAGTACATAGTGATATGCTCCCACTTCCACTCAGGAATCTCAATCTTCTGGAACAAACCACTGGGCCTCTAATGCTCATACTTAACCTGCTGAAAGTTCAAACATCGAGCCACTTGTGCAACAATGTCTTTCTTCATTCTTCACCACCAATAATGCTGCCGCAAATCCTGATACATCTTAGCGGCGCCTGGATGAATAGAGTACCGGGAACTATGGGCCTCCTCTAAAATCAACTCTCGGAGTCCATCCTTATTAGGAACACAAACTCGACCCTGCAATCTCAAAACTCCATCATCACCTAAGGTAACCTTCTTGACACCTCCGTGCTACACCGTGTCTCTAAAGACACACAAATAGGGATCATCATACTGCCGATCACGGATACGCTCCAACAAAGAAGAACGAGTGACAGTGCAAGCTAACACACGGCTAGGCTCAGAAATATCCAACCTCACGAACTGATTGGCCAAAGCCTAAACATCCAAAGCAAGTGGTCTCTCACCGACCGAAATATAAGCGAAACTACCCATACTGGCTAACTTCCTACTCAAAGCATCAGCCACCACATTGGTTTTTCCTGGATGATATAAGATGGTGATATCATAGTCCTTTAACAGCTCCAACCACCTTCTCTGCCTCAAATTCAACTCCTTCTGCTTGAATAAGTATTGCAGACTCTTGTGATCCGTGAACACCTCACATGACACGCCTTATAGATAATACCTCCAAATCTTCAACGTGTGAACAATGACTGCTAACTCCAAATCATGAACCGGATAGTTCTTCTCATGAATCTTCAACTGTCGCGAAGCATAGGCAATGACCTTGCCATCCTGCATCAACACTACACCATGTCTAATACGAGATGCATCACAATAAACTGTATAAGGCCCGGAACCTATGGGCAAAACCAACACTGGTGCCATAGTTAAAGTTGTCTTGAGCTTCTGAAAGCTCGCCTAAAACTCGTCCGACCATTTGAACTGGGCACCCTTCTGGGTCAACCTTGTCATTAGGGTTGCAGTAGACGAAAACCCTTCCACAAACCGACGATAGTAGCCTGCCAAACCTAAGAAACTCTAGATCTCTATAGCTGATGTGGGTCTAGGCCAGTTCTTGTCTGCCTCTATCTTCTTCGATCAACCTGAATACCCTCTACTGATACGACATGACCTAAGAATGCAACTGAACTTAACCAGAACTGATACTTCAAAAACATGGCATACAACTAACTATCCCTCAATGTCTGAAGAACCACTCTAAGATGCTGCTCGTGCTCCTCCCGACTGCGGGAATATATTAAAATATCATCAATGAAGACTATCACGAACAAATCTAAGTAAGGCTTGAACACTCGGTTCATCAAATCCATAAAAGCTGCTGGGGAATTTGTCAACCCGAATGACATCACCAAGAACTCATAATGACCGTACCGAGTGCGAAAAGTTGTCTTAGGGACATCTGATGCCCTAATCCTCAATTGATGGTAGCTAGATCTCAAGTCAATCTTCGAAAATAACTTGGCACCCTGCAGCTGATCAAACAAATCATCAATCCTCGACAATGGATACTTATTCTTGATTGTAACCTTGTTCAACTGCCGGTAATCTATACACATTTGCATCGATCCATCCTTCTTCTTAATAAACAACATCGGTGCACCCCAAGGCGAAACACTAGGTCTAATAAAAACCTTTTCAAGCAAGTCTTGCAATTTCTCATTCAACTCTTTCAACTCAAGTGAGGCCATACGATATGACGGAATAGAAATGGGCTGAGTGCCCGGAGCCAAATCAATGCAGAAGTCAATATCCCTGTCGGGTGGCATACCCAGCAGGTTTGAAGGAAATACCTCAGGGAACTCACGAACAACAGGCACAGAATCAACAGAAGGAACCTCGGCACTAGAATCACGAACATATGCCAAATGGGCCAAACACCCCTTCTCGGCCATACGCCGAGCCTTCACATAAGAGATAACACTATGGGTAGAATGACAAGGAGTCCATCTCCACTCTAAACGAGGTAAACTCGGCAAGGCTAAGGTCACAGTTTTGGCATGACAATGCAAGATAGAGTGGTAAGGTGATAACCAGTCCATCCCCAATATGACATCAAAATCAACCATGTCCAGAAGTAATAAATCCATACGAGTCTCAAGACCCCCAATCACAACTATACACGAATGATGGACTCGATCTACCACAATGGAATCACCCATCGGTGTAGACACATATACAGGGGCACTCAAGGAATCACTAGGCATGACCAGATACGGTACAAAATAAGATGACACATAGGAGTATGTAGACTCTGGATCAAATAAAACCGAAGCATCTCTGCTACAAACCAGAACAGTACCTATGACAACTACATCGGAAGTCTCAGCCTCAGGCCTGGCTGGTAGGGCATAACATCGGGACTGGGCCCCACCACCCTGCACCACATCTCTGGGACGGCCTGTTGCTGGCTGGCATCCACCTCTAGCTGCCTGACCTCCACCTCTAATACATCTACCTCCACCTCTAGCACCTTTACCCCTACCCCTAGCTGGCGGAGCGGGTGACAGAACACCTGGTGCATGAACTATATCATGGGAACCCTACTGCTGCGACTGAGTACCCACCAATCTCGGACAAGCCCTCCGAATATGACCATACTCACCATACTCAATGCATCCACCTAAGTGTTGCGGCTGAGGAAACTGAGACTAACCTTGGCGACCTAAATGACCACCCTGAAAACTCTGGAGCGGCGGTGCACTGATAAGAGCTGGTGGTGCACTGTAGGGCTGCTGATCAGAATACTGCATATGAGAACCACGGCCACCCGAAGCACCGTGAGAAACTTGAAGTGCTGACTGAAAAGGACTAGGAGGATGGCCTCTACCATACGAATACCTACCTCTAGATGAGGCACCACTGAATCTTCCTGAATGATGAAGCCCCTTGTTAGACCCCTGACCACCCCCTACGACAGAACCATCTCAACTCTCCTAGCCACATTGCCCGCCTCCTGAAAAGAAATCTCACTCCCTGTCTCCTTAGCCATCTGAAGTCGAATCGGTTAAATAAGTCCCTTAATTAACCTCCTCACCCTCTCTCTCTCGGTGGGAAGTATGATAAGAGCATGATGGGCCAAGTCGATGAATCTGGTCTCATACTGAGTAACAGTCATAGAACCCTACTGGAGACGCTCAAACTACCTCTGATAGATCTCTCTCTGAGTGATACGGAGAAACATCTCCAGAAATAACTAAGTAAACTGCTCCCAAGTCAAAGCTGATGATACGGCTGAGCCAAGCAATGATCTCTCTACCAAGTCTTGGCAGATCCAGACAAGCAGAAGGTATCAAAGCCGATCCTATTGGTCTCCGCTATCCCCATATTCCTGAGAACCTTATGATAGCTGTCTAGACAATTCTGGGGATCCTCAAAAGATGCATTGCTGAAAGTAGTAGTGAAGAGCTTGGTGAACCTGTCCAATCTCCACAAAGCATCGGCAGACATAGCTGCTCCATCACCGGTCTGAGCTACCACACTCAGCTGAACTGCTCCAACTGGCTGAGCTGCTGGAGTTTGAAATTGGGGAGCCATCTGCTCCAGAGTGTGAGTAGCAGGAGTCTAGGATCCTCCAGCTTGAGAGATGACTGGTGCTACAGGAAGCAAGCTTGCTCGGGTGACACTCTCCATAAGGCCCACTAGATGGACTAGAGCATCCTAGAGTATTAGTATAGCAATAAACTCATCTGGGACCTGAGTTGGGCCTACTGGAACTGTCTGGGCCGGGACCTCATCATTAAAGTCAACCTGAGGCTCCGCCGCTGGTGCTGCTGCTCTGGGCTGAGCCCTTCCCCTACCTCGGCCTCTAGCACGGCCTTGCCCTCACCCTCTGCCCCTCATTGGAGCTTCTTCTAGGGGCTCGGGCTGCTGATCGGTAGAGGAGGAGGCACGTGTTCTCGCCATCTGTGAAAGAATAGAGTAGACATTCAATTGGCATTGAGTAACCAAACCGCACGACAGGAAAGAATAAATGTGAAATTTTTCCTAACTCTGTAGACATTGGGGGATAAATACACACGTATCTGTACCGATCCCTCAGACTCTACTAAGCTTGTCCATGAATTGTGAGACCTATGTAACCTAGAGCTCTGCTACCAACTTGTTAGGACCGGTATTTCCCACACTCGGGAATCGTGATAACGCCTACTTGTGAAAGCTAGGCAAGTCGCGTATTATAGTTTTGCTAACTCTTTTACTTAGCCCTTTTTAACAATTTAAATCAACATGTGATCAACAGTGAAATAATAACGATAAATAAATACATGCGGAAGACGTAATTTGATAACTTAGCCAAAAATAAGTACGACAATACCAACATACACCTCTACTCAGAACCGGTGTCACAATATCACGGACCATCTACGAATACTACATACAAATATCTAGAAAGAAAGGTACAATTTGTCTCTAAAGTAAATGAAAACAGAGTATAAAGATAGAAGAGAACGTCGGGTCTGCGGATGCCTGCAGGACTACCTCAGGATCTCTGATTGGACTGAAGGCAGCCACCCAAAGCTATGGTCCAAAAGCTGCTGCTCGTGGATCTGCACACAGTGTAGAGTGTAGTATCAGCACAACCGACCCCATGTGCTGGTAAGTGTCTGGCCTAACCCCGACAAAGTAGTGACAAGGCTAGGACCAGACTACCAAATAAACCTGTGCAGTTATATACTATACATCGAAAAGTAAAATAGAAATAACCAAGTAAAGATGGGAGGGGGACATGATGCGGGGAAATATCATTTACCAACAGTAATATAAGAGGAAACATAAAGAACAATTTAGAATTTACAGCAAAAGAATAAAGAACTCGTAACCAACCCATAAGCACTTTTATTATCTATTGTTGCGGCGTGCAGCCTGATCCAAATCATGAAAACAGTGTTGCGGCGTACAACCCGATCCATATCATTTATTATTGTTGTGGCGTGCAACCCGATCCAATTATATTATTGTTGCAACGTTCAACCTGATCCAATTATATTATTGTTGCGGCGTGCAACCCGATCCAATTATATTATTGTGTGGTGTGCAACCCGATCCAATTATATTATTGTTGCTGCGTGCAACCCGGTCCAATTATATTATTATTGCGGCATGCAACCTGACCCAAATATAATATTGTTGCGGCGCGCAACCCGACCCACATATACAGTTCAACACCAATGACAATGAGAGTCCCAGCAATGGATCAATAAAGAAACAACACTATCCTGGCAAGGGAATCGACAATATAAGTAAATACGTCCCGACAAGGGAAATCAGCTATAAACAAACTTGTTCCAATATCTAACTACCTCAACTAGCACCAATACTCAATCAGAAGTAATTTTCACAAGAATAATCATAATTACTCCACACGGAGAATCAACAAATTAAGCATTCGTAGTATTTATTAAGAACACAACAATTTCAGTTTAAGACCCACGGTCATATTTTACATCAACGTATAGATAATCGTCATCATGCCTATACGTCGTACTCAACAAGTAACATGTAGCAAATAGTACACAACTCCTAATTCCTCAAGCTAAGGTTAGACCAAATACTTACCTCGAACTTCTACGGCCAACTCAAGCCTCAAACACCGCTTTTCCTTTGGAATTTGGCTCTAAATCAATTGTATCTAGATATAATCGGCTTAATAACATCAATAAACGCTAAACAATTCAATTCCAAGGCTTAATTATAGATTTCCTATCATTCTTCCCAAAAAGTCAAAAATATACCCCGGACCCGCTTGGTCAAAACACGAGGTTCGGACCAAAACCCAATCATCCATTCACCCATGAGCCCGAATATGTAATTAGTTCCAAAATCCGACTCCAAAACAAGGTCTAAATTCCAATTATACAAAAAACCCTAACTCTACCCAAATTCCTAATTTTTTACCATTAAGAATATGATTTAGGCCTAGAAATCTAATGGGTGTTGATGAAAATTGAAGAAAATGAGTCTAAGATTGTACCTATGGATTTGAGGTGAAGTGCTCTTTCAAAAATCACCCTATTTGGAGTTTGGAAGAAGAAGTTATGAAATTTTTGTTAAATCCTGTATGTTCTGTTACTGTTTAAAAATCACTGGGCAGGCCTTCATCGCGTTCGCGATAGGCCTGTCGCATTCCCGATGGGCCTGTCGCGTTTGCAATGGGCTTGTTGCGTTCGCGATGGGTCAAGACAAGGTGACCTTCGCGTTCGCGTTCGACGGCTCGCGTTCGCGGAGCTTCAGCTCCTAGAGCCTTCGCGTTCACGGTCAGATGGCCGCGTTCGCGTTGCACAATTGTGAAACCCCTCCCCCCAAGCCTTTAACCTTATGCGTTTGTGAGTGCCTGCATGCGTTCGCGAAGGGTACTCCCCCTACGGCCTCGCATTCGCGATAGGCCTGTCGCGTTCGCGATGGGCCTGTCGCGTTCGCGATAGGTCAGGCCTAGGTGACCTTCGCTTTCACGTTTGACGGCTCGCGTTCACGGAGCTTCAGCTCCTAGAGCCTTCGCATTCGCGGTCAGATGGCCGCGTTCGCGTTGCACAATTGTGAAACCTCTCCCCCCAGGCCTTTAACCTTATGCGTTCGCGAAGGGTACTCCCCCCACAGCCTCGCATTCGCGTCCCAAGCTCCGCGTTTGCAAAGAGTAAACTGGCACCTGAGGAAATTGCCATACGCGTTCGCGAGTGGAACCACGCGAACGCGAAGAACAAAACCTTTGTGCCCTGAGACAGCAAAAACCCGCAATTTTTCCTAAGTTCATAACCTTTCGGAACCCATCCGAAACTCACCTGAGCCCTCGGGGCTCCAAAACAAACATGTATAGTAACTCAAAAACATCATATGAACTTATCTGTGCGATCAAATCGCCAAAATAACCTCTTAAACAACGAATTTAACATAGAAATCTAAGGAAAATCTCAATACTTTCAAAGTATCAATTTTCACAACTATGGTCCGAATCACCTCAAACGACTTCTGTTTCTTACCAAATCACATACTCTTCTTAAATCATATATAAGACCTGTACCGTGCTCCGAAACAAAAATACGGGCCCGATACCATCAAGTTTTAAACACATTTCATTTTCAAAAACTCATAAATATTCTAGAAAATAATTCTCTTTAAAAATTCATTTCTCCGGCTTGGGACCTCGGAATTCGATTTCGGACATACGCCCAAGTCCCATATTTTCCTACGAACCTTCCGATATCGTCAAATCACGGGTCCGGGTCCGTTTACCCAAAATATTGACCGAAGTCAACTTAAACTCTTTTTAAAGGCAAAATTCATTATTTTTCACAGATTTTCACATAATGGCTTTCCGGCTACGCGCCCGGACTGCGCACGCAAATCAAGGTGAGACCGAAAGAGGTTTTTAAGGCCTCGAAACACAAAATTTATTTTTAAAACGGACCATATTGATTCGTGAAAGAATCTCACCTTTATAATAATAATTATACCATAATTAATAGTATGAGTACATTTAATGGCTATAGAAATTATTTTATTTAGTCAGCATAAAGTACTTATCTCTATTTGGTCCGTTAATATATATAAAATGTACTAGCATAATAAGTCGGAATTAAACCACTTCCATAATCAAGATAAATATTTAACTTGTTCTACAATCATTCATGATGGTTTGTCTTCTAGCATTAGATTGTGAACTCAAACTTTATACTTATGAGAATCATAATTTAATCGCCCGTGTATAAACTAAATTCTATACACTAAATCATCTACTATATAAACAAATGACACCGACTAATATATGATCTATTTAAAACTTTATTAAAATTATAAATAATTATTTCATAATAAATATTATATCCAAATCAAATTCATGATTTATAGTATATATCCCATTATTGATCTCAGTAGAAAGGGACAATTCTAGGCAACTAAAATTTAATCTAAAAAGTATTTGCTCTTGTCAATATTAATTCAATGGGTTTTCTACTATCATTTAATTGCTAATTACTTCAAGTAGTTGCTCTTATATTTTTTTGGTGAAAGAAAAATTTTATTCATCACTAGACAAAACATATACATCTCCTGCAATCTAATACCAGAAAAAATTAATAGCAACTATACAAGATCTCCTATATACTAACTCTATAGCTTATTTACATTTGCCTAATGGTGTTCTAGCTGTATAAATTCCTTGGCCAAATCCTTTTATCATCCTTTTTCCTTTGATCTAGGTAGTCTCTCATTCGATGTATGCATTATTCTTTCACTTCTTTGCATAAGCTCTGTGGCCTTGGAACTTTGCTTTGCCTTAGTGCTTCATTTCTTCCCTTCCATATACCATATATCAGCGCAGATATATTGGCAATAACAAAGCTTTTTCTTATTCGTCCTTTTACATTTCTTGTAATTCTTTTCCAAAGACCTTCCAATTTCATGTTCTGCACTCCTATCCTCAGCCATTTTAGTAACTCAGCGATGTAGACTTTTGAGAAGTGGCATTCAAAACACAAGTGTGAGATGGTCTCTGTAGCTTGACCACATATCATCACACAGGCTGTCTTGATTTATTCCTATTCGTGCAAGCCTGTCCTTTGTTTGTAGTCTTCCATACATGGTTAACCAGCATATAAAGCTATGCTTGGATATATTTAAGTTGTTTCACACCCAAGCTCGATGTTGTCATGGTGCCTGACTTCCCCTTAGCCATTCATATCCACTTTTAATCGTGTGTTTTCCACCTTGAGAGGTCTAGTGGTTATTCACATACCCATTTGTCATTTTATCTTTGATATGGCATATCTTCTTCCAATATCAACTGCTGTCCTGAGGTGTTTTATAGTCCCACTAAGATTCTCCTTTTATGTACAGGTGATTGACCCACTTCACCCATAGGTTATCTGCATTCTGGGCAATATTCCATACATATTTTCCTATTGCGGCATCATTCCAGTCCGCACATTCTGTAACTCCTAGCCCCCCTTCCTTTTTTGGTCTACATACCAGATCCCAGGCTATCAGTGGTATCCTGTTCGTGTTAACCTTCCCATCCCAGAAATAATTCCTACATATAGTTGTTATTCTTTTCAGGACTGCTCTAGGTAGTATGAAGATAGATGCCCAATACACATGTGTGTGCATTAGTACTGAGTTTATCAATTGCACTCTACCTGCATAGGGTAGTATTTTAGATTCCCAACCTCTTATTTTAGCAGTCAGGTTATCTACTGACATTTCACATTCTACAACAGATATCTTCCTTGATGTAATAGTTACTCCGAGGTACCTGAATGAGAGCTTGCCTTTCTAGTAGCCAGTAATCTCACATAAGTCTTCCAATTGTTGCACATTCATGTTGACACTAAAGATGTTTGATTTCTCTGTATTGGTAGTTAATCCTGATGCCTCTGAGAAAGTCTTCAATCCTCTGAGCATTAACAAGACTGAGTGGTAGTCTCCTTTGAAAAATAGAAGAACATCACAGAGATGGTTCAGCTTGATGCTTTGACATTTTGTGTGGACCTCAAACCCCTCTTGTTGTGTCAGCAGCTTCAATATTCTTGTTAGATACTCCATGCATATGACAAACAGTAAAGGTGATACAGGGTCACTTGTCGAAGTCCCTTTTTCCTATGATCTTCCCATATAAACCTCCATTGATTGCAACTGTATATTGGGGAGTCGATATGCCGGCCATGATCCATTTAATGAACCTTGCTGGAAAGTTCAAAGCATGTAACATTTCCTCCACAAATGCCCATTCCACGGAGTTGTATGCTTTTCTAAGATCAATTTTTATTAAGCAGCTCTTCGTCGTATTCTTTCTGTTGTACAGCCTCACTATGTCCTGCAAATTAGTATATTTTGCACAATTGTTCTACCTACTACGAAAGCACTTTGATTCTCCGAGATTATCCAAGGCAGTATAAGTTTGAGCATATTACACAATACTTTTGATATCACTTTGTATACTGTGTTGCAACAAGCAGTTGGACGATAGTCTCCCACTGTATCTACGTGTTTGTTTTTTGGAATTACTGTTATTATTGTGCTATTCAGTGCCTTCAAAATCTTCCCTGAAGCAAAGAATTCTAATACTCCCTCTGTTACATCCTTCCCTACAGTGCTCCAGCAATCTTTAAAGATGTTACTCCCATAACCATCTGGCCCTGGCGCCTTTTCTCCATTAATGCTCCATAGTGCTTGTTTTATGTCTGCATTTTTGAAATCAGCTTCAAGCATTACCCTGTATTCTTCATTCACAGTAGGTCCTGCTCTGACTAAGCTGCTGCAGACATGTTCTCTATTCTCTTTTTTCGTTCCCAGCAATGCTGTATAGAACTCAACAAAAGCCCTTGCAATTCCATCAATATTATTTATTGTTTGACCCGCATATTCCCTTATAGAGAATATCCTGTTTTCATTCCTTCTTGCTTTCATAAAGCTATGAAACATCTTTGTGTTTTACTCTCCTTGAGTTAACCATTGTACCTTTGTCTTCTGCCTAATGTATAATTCACTTGCTACCTTTAGTCTGCTATAGGTCTTTGACAGCTTCTGCTCCTCTTCTATGAGTGTTTTGTTCATGGATCAAGTTGAACCTTTCCCTGGCAAGCCCACAATTGTTCTTTAGCTTGTTCTGCACTAAGTACTTCTTCATTAAATGAATCCTTATTTAGCCCCTTTAGAACTCCCTTCAGCCTGTTTAATTTCCCCACTAGTTGGTACATCTTTGTCCCTGTACACCTTGCCTCCCAGCTTCTCTTGACTTTGTCTTGAAAATCTGGTGTTGTTTTCCACATGTTGAAGTATTTGAATGGTTTGCTTGTATTTGTGCTCCCCTCCTCCCAGTGTACCACTGCAGGACAGTGGTCATACAAGCCTTCACTCATGAAATTTACTTCTGAGGCTAGTAAATCTGTGATCCACTCCGTATTAACCATTACCCTGTCTATCCTATACTCATGACTCTGTCTTCTCCACTTTGCTTATTATTCCAAGTGTAGAAGGCCCCAGTGGATCTCAACTCCTGAAGACGACAGGCTTCCATACATTGCCTGAAATCTTTCATTTCTGCCCTTGTAACAGGGCTACATACTCTTTCCTCTCTACTTAGGACACTATTAAAATCACCCATGACTGCCCATGGACCTTGTATATAGTTACATAGGTCCTCCCGGTCCTTCTACAATCCCCTTCTCAATGTCATGTCATTGAAGCATATACTATTGTAAGCCAGTACTGCTTACTCGTTCCTCTGTGTTTTACTATGGATTGTATACACTGATCTGTTAATCTCTCTAAACTAACTTCATACATATTTGACTTCCACACTACCCAAATCCTTCCTCCATTATGTTGCTCCTATATTTAAGGCTATAGCTATATGTACCCAGCAGTCGGTATAAGATTTTTAGCTAACTGGAGATTTAAACGTTGGTCACGGAGCTTCTACTTTTTGTTACTCTTATTTTTTCTTTAAAAAAAAAGATAGTGGGCTTGGTTGGCAGGGTCAGGGTCTTTCGCATTCTTATCTAAAAAAGAAATGTATGTGATCACAAATGATGGGAAGCACTTCGTGCACAAAGTAAGACATAGGGGTATTCATGGTTCGGTTTGGTCGGTTTTTTATTAAAACCAAAACCAAACCAATTTAATCGGTTTTTAAAATTTTAAAACCAAAACCAAACAAAATTAAATACAAACCATCGGTTTGGTTCGGTTTTCAGTTCTTAATAAATGATAAGTCGATAATAGTAAACGACACTATACAATAATATTTAATTGGCATTAAAGAACACATTAAATTTTATTTTAGTATTGGCATCTAATTATTATAACCATGCACTTGAATAAGATATGCATCTTCATCAGATAAGTTATAAAAAACTTGCAGCAATTAAAGGGGAAAGCTTCAACGAATTGATTGATTTGTGCCCCAAGACGAGAACAAGTGATACTTCAACCATTTATACTCGGACTTAACTGCTGCCAAATTAGAATTGGCCACAAGGTACTTCTCCCTCCAATAAATTTAAATACCTACAGTGACAGTTCTTTTAACTATTTACATTTGAAACTGTAGCATATAAAGATATAAAGCAGAGTATTAAAATTGTAGCAATAGTATAAGATAGAAAACTGTGCCGGGTGAACTAAGTTGGAGTACATGATAGAATCAAAGAAACCAGTCAAAATAAAGGTTCCAAAGTATAAATAACTTTGTCCATTTAAAAGTAAAAATTATGTATTTACACTAAAAAAAGAATGAGAGGATCCGTAATATCATATTCACTCCTACTTTTTTTCTTCATAAGGATCACTTTCGCATGCTTCCATCATCGTCCTTAGCATAAGCTCCAAACTAGTCAATGCTCAAAGATATTCTGAAAAAAGAATTATCATATAAGGCATTACTCTTCATGAAAACTCTTCTACACATTGTAGGAAGTTGCTGAACATTTTCAACAGTTTTAGCAGTGTTGCGGAAGCCAAATGTATAGAGTGTGAATAAGTCACAACTACTATACCAAAAATTATGACAACCACCAAATAATAAATAAGACAATAAAGCAACAATAAAGGGAACACCAGAATTTACGAGGTTCGGCTAATTTTGCCTACTCCTCGAACACAACCAAATATTTTATTCCACTCCAAAAATACAAGTGAAATAATACTAAAGAGAGAAGATACAAATGCCTTAAACAGATGAGAAGGCAAATGAGAGGTGTGTTTAAATCCTACACATTAAGCCTTCTTTTATAGGGAAAATTTTCCAACCAAATGGCTAACCCACCGATGTGGGACTTTGCCAAATTCAACAAATCTCCACCTTGGCAAAATTCCACATCTTCAATCTTCTCTCAATAACAAATTTTGGTTGTGTCTTCATCTTCAATCTTCAGTGTTCAACAATGTTGATCAAATCCAAACAATGTTGAAACTTGACCGCAGTCACCACTTTTGTCAGCATATCAGCAGGATTCTCTGTAGTATGAATTTTCTTCATCGTGACTCCACCTTCTTCTATGATTTCTCGTACAAAATGATACCGAACATCAATATGCTTCGTCCTTGCATGATAAACTTGGTTCTTCGCTAATTGAATAGCACTTTGACTATCACAAAAAATTGTGATACCTTTTTGTTCAACACCAAGCTCCTTTAGCAATCCTTGAAGCCAAATTGTCTCCTTCACAGCCTCTGTAATAGCCATGTACTCTGCCTCTGTTGTAGACAAAGCAACTGTTGACTGCAAAGTAGACTTCCAACTAACTGGTGCTTTTGCAAAAGTAAACACATAACCAATAGTTGATCTTCGTTTGTCCAGATCACCCGCAAAATCTGAGTCACAATATCCAACTACAGACTGATTGTATTCCTGCTCAAAAACTAACCCGATATCTACAGTATTATGAATATACCGTAGAATCCACTTCACAGCTTGCCAATGCTCCTTCCCTAGATTGTGCATATATCTGCTAATAACTCCAACAGCTTGTGAAATGTCAGGCCTTGTGCAAACCATTGCACACATCAAGCTACCAACAGCATTTACGTATGGTACCTTTGACATATACTCTCGTTCAGCTTCATCCATTGGCGACATAGTAGTACTTAGCTTAAAATGGGGAGCAAGTGGAGTACTATCTGGCTTAGTCTTGTCATCTATGCCAAAACGTTGTAGTACTCTCTTCAAATATTCTTTCTGAGATAAACAGAGTTTCTTTGAACGTCTATCTCTAATTATCTCCATGCCAAGAATTTTCTTTGCCTCACCCAGATCCTTCATCTCGAACTCCTTCTTCAGTTGAATCTTCAACTTATCAATTTCTTCCAAATTCTTGGAAGCTATCAACATATCATCAACATATAGGAGAAGATATACAAATGAACCATCTTTAAGCTTGTGCAAATACACACAATGATCGTATTTGCTTCTCTTGTACCCTTGCCGCAACATAAACTCGTCAAATCGCTTGTACCATTATCTAGAAGATTGTTTCAATCCGTACAATGATTTTTCAAGTTTGCACACCATATTTTCTTTTCCAGCAACTTTGAATCCTTCTGGCTGAGTCATGTAGATTTCCTCCTCCAAGTTTCCATGTAAAAACGCAGTTTTTACATCCATCTGAAGTAGTTCCAAATCCAATTGTGCTACCAAAGCCAACATAATTCTAATGGAGGAATGTTTTACAACTAGAGAAAACACTTCATTGTAATCAATTCCCTCCTTTTGAGCATATCCTTTGGCCACCAATCTTGCTTTGTAGCGAACATCTACTTGGTTAGGAAATCCTTCCTTCTTTGCAAATACCCATTTGCACCCAATTGCTTTCTTTCCCTTCGGGAGATTGGCCAATCTCCATGTATGATTCTGATGAAGGGACTGTATTTCATCATTCATGGCAATCCTCCACTTATCTTCTTCTGAACTTTGGACAGCGTCTTTATAAGTAGTAGGAACATCATCAACTACAATTGAGGTTGCACAAGCAACCGTCTCTATGAGACGAACAGGTTTCGTTATTGTTCTTTTTGGCCTGCTGGTTGCTATTGATTCAAGTTGTTGTTGAGGTTCCTGAGTTGGAATCTCCTCTACTGGCTCTCCTTCCAGAGGGTAATCTTCATTTGTTTCATCCTCTGCTTCTTGTGTAGGAAAAATAAATTTTCCCTCAAACTCCACCTACTTAGAAGCACCTTTATTTTGTTCGGTGTCTTCTGTTACTTTATTTACCATAGCAGATTCATAAAAGGTAACATCTCTGCTGAATATTACTTTCTTTGTCATAGGACACCATAAGCGATATCCTTTGACTCCAGAAGTAATTCCCATAAAAATAGCATTCTTTGCCCTTGGATCCAATTTTGACTCCGTCACATGATAATATGCAGTTGAGCCAAACACGTGCAAAGAGTTATAATCTACAACAGGTTTTCCGTACCATTTTTCAAATGATGTCTTGCCATCAATAGCAGCAGATGGTAGACGATTAATGAGGTGACATGCATATGTAATTGCCTCAGCCCAAAATTCTAGCCAGCATTGGACAACATACACCGTACCTTTTCCAGCAAGGTCCGGTTCATACGTTCTGCCACTCCATTCTGTTGTGGTGTATGTCTAACAGTGAAGTGTCGGACGATGCCATCATTTTCACAGACCTTATTGAAATGATCATTTTTGTATTCACCTCCATTGTCTGTGCGAATACACTTGATCCTCCTGCCTGTCTGATTCTCCACCATCGTCTTCCATTTGAGAAAAATTCCCAACACTTCATCTTTGCTCTTCATTGTATACACCCATACTCTAAGGGAAAAATCATCAACAAAGGTTACAAAATAGTGCTTCCCACCCAATGAAGGTGTTCTGGAAGGACCCCAAACATCAGAGTGTACATAATCCAAAATGCCTTTAGTATTATGGATCGATGTACCAAATTTAACCCTTGTCTGTTTCCCTTTAACACAATGCTCACAAAACTCCAAGTTGCAAGCCTTGACTCCTTTTAACAATCCTTGATCTGATAGAGTTTTCAAGGATTTTCCTCCAGCATGTCCCAAGCGCATGTGCCATTGCTTGGTTGCTTCTGCCTCTTTGTCGTCACTGGATGTCACTGTCGCTGTCCCAATAACTGTACTGCCACGATAGCAGTACATATTATTATTCTTCCGATTAGCCTTCATTACCACTAGTGCACCGGAGCATACTCTCATCACTCCATTTTCTGCAATGATTTTGAACCCTTTTGATTCCAGGGCTCCCACAGAGATGAGATTCTTCTTCAAATCCGGTACATATCGAACATATGTTAATGTTCTGATCATTCCATCATGGTTCCTTAATCGTATTGAACCAATGCCATATGAGGTTAGAGGGCTGTTATCCGCTGTGTGGATGACTTCATATTCTCCTTCTTGAAATTCCACAAACCAGTCCCTGTTGGGACACATATGATGGCTACAAGCCGAGTCCATCAATCATATGTCTGATGATGTTGATGACTCTGTTGTAACTAATGAGAAGTCTTAATCATCACAATCAGCTACATTTGAATCCATAATGGCCTTTCCATTATTATATTTGTCCTTATTCTTCAACTTCGGACAGTCTTTCTTCCAGTGCCCTTTTTCTCGACAAAAGGCACATTCATCTTTGCTGGGTCTGGATCTTGACTTGGATCTTCCCTTCTTTGTCCTAGTTTGATTTTTAGGACGACCCCTTACAAACAGTGCTTCTCCTTCTCCGCCCTTCTGTTTTTCTCGCTTTCTTTGTTCATAGCTGTACAAAGCCGAACAAACTTCTCTGAGAGAAACTTCGTCATTTCCATGGAGTAGAGTAGTTTCAAGGTGCTCGTACTCATCAGGAAGTGACGCCAACAACATCAAGGCCAAGTCACCATCATCATAAGTTGTATCCATATTTTGCAAATCTGTGACCAACTTATTAAAACTGGTGATATGTTCATTCATCGTGGTACCAGGAACATAGGTGAAGTGAAACAGTCTCTTCTTCATGTACAATTTATTTTGATTGTTTTTCTTCAAAAATTTATCCTCCAGTGCTTTCCATAATCTACTTGCAGAAGTTTCCTTTGTGTATGGATATTTCTGCTCTCTAGCAAGGTAGGATCGAATGGTACCGCAAGCAACACGGTTGAGAATTTTCCAATCTTCTTCTCCAATAACATCTGGTTTCTTTTCTTCAATGGCCAGATCTAGCCCTTGTTGAAAAAGGACATCTAGAACCTCGCCTTGCCACATCCCAAAATGCCCGGACCCGTCAAAAATTTCTACCGCAAAATTCGCATTTGACACAATTCTTGTCATAAGCGAAGATGCCAATGATGACGTATTGTTGACACTTGATGTAGATTCTTCTTGTTTATTGTCTCCCATATTTGACACAAATATTATTTAATAGCTGACGACACAAATCAAGATTATTTCCTTTCTGATGTAGAAGATCAGACTAAACTGCAACTACAGAGCATACTCAGACAGAACCTTGACTCAGTTACCAAGATAAATCTTTTCTGATGTGGAAGATCAGACTATGCTGCAACCACAGAGCATACTTAGACAGTACCTTGGCTCTGATACCAATTGTTGCGGAAGCCAAATGTATAGAGTGTGAATAAGTCACAACTACTATACCAAAAATTATGACAGCCACCAAATAATAAATAAGACAATAAAGCAACAATAAAGGGAACACCAGAATTTACGAGGTTCGGCTAATTTTGCCTACTCCTCGGACACAACCAAATATTTTATTCCACTCCAAAAATACAAGTGAAATAATACTAAAGAGAGAAGATACAAATGCCTTAAACAGATGAGAAGGCAAATGAGAGGTGTGTTTAAATCCTAAACATTAAGCCTTCTTTTATATGGAAAATTTCCCAACCAAATGGCTAACCCACCGATGTGGGACTTTGCCAAATTCAACAAGCAGTGGAGGGAATAAACCAAATCAAAACAAATAAATTAAGTTCTCTATCAGAGTAAGAACTTGTTGATTGTGACACTAGACAAAACCAAGGATGCAATGGAGGATTGGTGGACTTGGCATTTGACTTCATCAAGAAAAAAAGAGGCATCACTACAGAGGATAACTATCCATACAGAGCCGCAGATGGAAAGTGACAAAGTGTAACATCCAAAAGGTAATAGGATAATTAACTCAGATTAGAAATTTTATTCAATTGGCCTTTATCGAAATATAATTATTGAATTGACAGGAGAATTCTCCTGCTGCATCAATCGACGGACATGAAGATGTTCCCCCTAATAATGAGGATGCGTTGCTTAAACCAGCTACCAACCAGCCTATTGCTGTAGCAATATACGCTTCAGGCTCTGATTTCCAGGACCGTCCCTGTCTAAACACAATTGAGGAAACCAGCAGGGGAAAGCAATTCAATGGAATCTTAAGTCGACTGTTATATGTAAATACACATCTGAATACACAGCTCAATGCATATTGAACAATACAATAATGTAAATTAGGCATTACTCTTCAAAAGCATATAAGTATTCATTAAGTTAATGGTATAAAGTTACCTTTTTCGACGATTTCAAATTTTTGAATTTCTTCTAAAAGATCTTGAAGCTTGCATTCTTTAGATGATGACCGCAACCATTGTTGACAACAAACAAGAGCTTCAACTGTCTTTGTTGATAAAGAACTTCGATAACAATCAAGAATCCGACCACCGGTGCTAAAAGCTGATTCCGAGGAAACATTAGACGTAGGAATAGCAAGCACATCTCTTGAAATCTTAGAGACAATTGGAATACCTTTCAGATGAAGCTTTCCACAAAGCTAAGATATTTAAATCCTTATTCTTCTCCACATCATCCATCAAATACTTCTCAAGCTCAGTCGTATTACCAATATTATTCTCATCTTCAAGAAATTTCTCCCATTGCGATTGCCACACATCACAACTATGCATTGCATTAGTTTGACTCACACTAGTTTGATCTCCAATATTTTCATTAGGAGCCTCAGAAATAGAATCCTTATAGTGATTATACAAGCGAGATAAAGTATCCATCACTTTGGTAGACTTCCCTCTCCCTCCAAAGAACTATAAAATTTGCTTAAAAGGAACTTCACATACTTCCTTTTGTACCGAGGATCCAGCACAACAGCAACAAATAACAACATATTCATATCCTCAAAATCAGCCCAATATTTATCAAACTTAAGTTTCATCTTCTTAGCCATATTAGTCAAGATAGAATCAATACCATCAGAATATTGGACAATTAAGCTTTGAAGATTAAAAAGCTCATGAAAGAAAGAATTAGAAGTAGTATGTGAAGTTCCTGAAAATTTCAAAGTGGTTTGGAAAAAAAATTCAAGAAACTTGAGAAAGGCTTTCACATTCTGCCAATCTTGTGAAGATGGATGCCCTGCCGTTCCACTCAATTCTAGACAATAGTTAAAGTACTTATGATCATCAATATACATTCTTGAAAAGGCTTTTTCAAATTTTACTGCAATATCTTTCATCAAATATGTAGAATTCCACCTTGTCTCAACATCTAAACTCAAAAAACCACGAGTGTCTAGTTTGACCTTCTCAACATGTGACTTAAAGGAAGCAGATCTTGCAGGAGAAGACTTCACCTATTTCACAGCCATCCTCACCCGAGAGATAGACTCATGTTGCTCACTTAATCCTTCTTTTACAATTAAATTTAGGATATGTGCATTACACCTAACATGTAAAAATTCATTTTCCAAGATGACACCTTTCCAATCATTAATTCTCCCTTTCAAGTATTTGATTGCAGCATCATTAGTTGTCGCACTATCTAGCGTCAATGTGAATGATTTTTCAATCCCCCAATCTAATAAACAAGCCTCAATACCCTTAGTAATTGTCTCACCATTATGATCTGGATTTAAGACAAAAGTTAAGAATTTTTTTTGGCAAATTCCATTCATCATCGATCCAATGGGCAGTAATAACCATATAAGTCAAATTTTGAATTGATGTCAATGTATCACTAGTAAGACATACACGTTGATCTCTAATAAGTCTTTTAAGCTTCTATTTCTCCTCTTGATAAATTTTTAAACATTGTCTAGCAACAGTAATGCGAGAAGGTAACTCATAATTAGGGAAAATAACCGACATTTATCCCTTAAACCCTTCCCCCTTAACAAATTTAAATGGTTGTTCATCAATTATAACAAACTCGGCAATTGCCCTCCTAACCTCAGCAATATTATAAACAACTCTTTCTAAACTTCCTTGTTCCCCTCCTTTAATAGGTATAAGTTTGAGTGTTGGTTGCTTCCTATCAATTACCTTGAAAGGGAATTTATCACACTTGCTGGTTTAATGTGCTAAAGGTTAGAAGTCTCATTCCTACTAGGACAAGCAAAGTCTTTCGGCTAGTAATTGCATTTTGCCCTCAGATCTCCCTTTTTATCGGTAAACTTTGTGAAGTGTGGCCAAATTTCAGATTTTTCCCGGCCATCCCCCTTAGGGCTAGGGTCTCGACCACACAGAGTTGTTCTTTTTTTTAGGAGAATTGCACATAATAGAAGTATCAGGAGTGTTACCATGTGCTTGAGTTGCCGTAGATGTTGGTGTAGCTGGAGTAGTATTTTTTAAGGAGAGTTAAGTCAAAAAGTTTGGTATAGCAGCCTTTCCGAGCGAGCCTCTAGGATCTCCTGTAACCCCCCATGATATGGTAAAGGGAGGATATTAGGGGAAGTAGTGAGTGAAGATTCTCCTGCAGAGAGTCGGATGAGGGGAGACCCTCACGTCCAGTTCGAAGGCGAGGATATCCCGACCCTACTATCATCATGCCTTTGCAATGCTACTTGGTTCAACTCTATTTGTGACCTTTTCTCGTATGTGGGACTCTCTATCTTCTTGGGTAGATAATCGATCGTATTTCATTTGGATAATGGCTGATTGTAATGTTGTAATGGCCAAAAGGTCAATTTCGATAAGAGTCAGTTCTTCCTCTCGAACAGAGCTCCTCGTAGAAAATCCAGATCATTGAAGAGGAATAAAAAAAATGGTAATTTTCATATCAAGTACCTGGATGTTTTCTTGTCCCTTAAGAGAATGATGGTAGTAGAATAGTTGATCTGATCTCGCGCGCGGGCAGATTAAAATGTGTATAGATGAGGTAGGCGAGGGTAGCTTGCCTGACCTCCAAATCTTCAACCTCAGTCGTTTTCATGTTAAATAAATTAGAACTCATTTTATTAGATGTCAAGAATAAATATTGATTAACATCAATTTGTTGAATCAATAAAAGGTCAAGTGAGTAACAAAGAAAAATTAATTTAAAACGTAATCCCTAACATTACTTTGTTGAATCAATGATAAAGTATACATTGTAACAAATTACTGAAATTAGATTTTTACGTTCATAAAAATCTTCTCAAATTTTAGCCCGTAGTCTTTCAATTTGAGTTGCTTTTTTTGACTTTTGTGTTAGAACTTTTTGTAACTCTTAGTCTTCTGTTAGCAAAAGAAGATACATAGGGACTACGGTTAGAGAATTCGAGTCTCTTAAGGAAAAGAAATTAGCCAATTCCTATTACTTTGAGCTTAGGCAATCTTTTAAGATATAAGTAGTATAAACCAAAATCTAGTATAAACCAAAAAATATATATAATAATTAAAATGCAGAAAATATTTAAAATTATTTACAAAAAGATGTGATACTTTATATAAATAATTATTAAATTTTATATATAATTTATCGGTTTGATTCGGTTAGGTATACAAAAATAACAATATTTTCATTTTCTATTTCAAATTTTAAAATTGAACTTGTAATTCAGATCCAATAAGATGTCAAATAGAAGAAAGGAATTTTTACCTATATATACTACATTGGAAAATTAATTACCCTTGATGTTTGGGTTTTAATTTAATTATAGATTGATATACAATTTATTAATTATATACAAATTAGTATTAATGAGTATCCCTTTATATTAGGAATTGAGTAAGGAATTCCCTCTTCTCTCTCTCACATTCTCTATTAGCATTTTTATATTAATATGTGGATTACCTGAAGAAATAATACTAATATTAAGTGGAAAAAAAAAGAGAACATTAGTACCTAGCAAAGTTCTTGCTTTAGATCCTATGAAAACGAGGAAGTAAATAAGAAAGAAATTAACTCTGATGAAGTGTAACGACCCGACTGGTCGTTTCGAACAATTGCATTCGGTTCGACAGTTAGAGGTTAAGATCACCTTCATATTATGTATATCGACTTGTGTGCAGGGTTGGATTTAGTTTCCGGATGAATCGCGTCGAATTGGAAAGAAGGAATATAATTCTGGAAGCTTAAGCGGAGAGAACTTGACCGGAATTTGATTTTTGAGTAAACAATTCCAGAATGAGTTTTGGATGATGTCAGTAGCTTCGTATGGTGATTTTGGACTTGGGCGTGTGTTCGGATTTGGTTTTGGAGGCCCGTAGGTTAATTTGAGGCATTTCGGTGAAAGTTGGAAAACTTGAAGTTTGGAAAATGGAGAGGTTTGACCCATAGTTGACTTTTGTGTTATCGATGTCGGAATGCGATTCCGAAAGTTGGAACAGCTTTGTTATGTCATTTGGGACTTGCTGCAAAATTTGGTGTCGTTTGGAGTTGATTTGATGTGGTTCGGACGCTTGGTTACAATTCTAGAGGTTCTTGAAGTTCATAGTGATTTTCATGCATTTGGGCATCTGATTCATGGTTTTAGCGCTGTTTGATGTGACTTGAGAGTGGGGATAAGTTCATATGATGTTATGGGATGTGTTGGTATATTTGGTTGAGGTTACGGGGGCCTCGGATGAGTTTCGAGTACGTTTTGAGCGAGTCCGGACATTCCGGAACTTAGAAAATGGTTCTGATGCTTAAATCTTTGTTGGGGGCAGAAATCTTATCGCTGAGGAGGAAGTTTTTCCGCTGAGGCAGTGGGATTACCGCTGAGGCGGAAAATGGTCCGCGGTCCGCGCTGAGGAAGAATCCGCAGGTTCACTGGTTTAACTTCGGAAGCCTATATCTTTTGATCTACAAGTAATTTTGAGATGATTTAAAAACAAAAGTTGTAGCCATTCGTGCCTAGTTTTCAGAAAGTTAAGGAAATCACAATTCGGACATCTGTAGAGAATGTTATGGCCAAAATACTAAAGTATGTCAATGCAGTTAACATTTTCCGCTGTAGCGGTGGATTTACCGCGGTCAGCGGTGATGGACCGTGGTCAATGGTGGTTTTTCCGCGATCAGCGGTGATGAAAATCTGGGAGGTGCAATATAAATACGAGATTTAGGGTTTTATTTCATATTTTGACCTAGAGAGCTCGGATCTTGGCGATTTTTCGAAGGTTTTTCAAGAAATTCATTGGGGTAAGTTATTCTAAGTCGGATTTGGCTAAAATACATGAATCTATCATTGAATTCATCATTTAATTCGTAATTTGGGATGAAATTTGGGAAAAATTTGTAAAGTCTTTCAAAAATGTAAAAAAATGACTTGAAGGATCAAATGGTATCAGAATAGGATAATTTTTGTTTGGGTGAACTCGTATCGGGATGGGTATTCATTTTTTGTAAATTTTGTCGGGTTTCGAGGTGCGGGCCTAGGGAGTTACTTTTGTTGACTTTTTGCAAATTGTATAGGAATCATAGTTTTGGTGATTGGAATTGCTTTCTCTTGCATTGTTAGATGTATTCAAGTCGTTTTTGGCTAAATTGAGCCGAGCGTTGGTGAATTGGTAAAGGAAAAGCTAAATTGAGTATTGAATTGGCCGGATTGAGGTAAGTATCTTTCCTAACCTTATGTGGGGGACTTCCCCTTAGGATTTGAGTCTTCTATGTTAATTGTAGTACGTGCATGTGAGGTGACGAGTGTGTGCTCGAACATATTTGGGGGAAATTTTCTCTAGGATTCTTAGGTCCTTATGTTCATTATGTGGAAAGTATCTCGTTATGATGGATTTGATAATTTCTTAAATTGCCTTTATATGCTCCATATGATGTTGTTAGCTTTTCTCTAATTCTTACGTGTTACATTGACCCTTAATTGCCTCAATTGAAGTGATAGCCTTTCTTATTGTTTTGATACTTCTTAAGTGAGTTCCTCTATGACTTCGTGCAAATATGTTACATGTCCAATTGTTGCGGTTACCAGTATAATTATCACGTGCTTATTATGTCTTGTTGCTTTGTTAAGGTTAGTGTGCTTCTTGGTTTTATTTTCGTGATCCTTATTATGTACTATTCATGCTAGACTTGATGAGTATTCAGGTTGGACCAAGCTTATGGTAATTCCTTGGTATTTTGACCGTTGTTGAGTATTGACTCAAGTTGGAATTCATTTTGTGAAGTTAATTGTTGAGATGAGATTGGTTATTGTTGATTCCCTTGCCGGGATGTATTGTATATAATATTGTTGCCCTTGCTGGGATGTTGTTGTTATACTATTGTTCCCTTGCCGGGATTCTTTTGTGATTGGTGTTGATTTGTATATTAGGATCGGATTACACGCCGCAACAATATTATATGGGATCGGGTTGCACGCTGAAATAATATTTTACGGGATCGGGTTGCACGCTGCAACAAGGAGTAATAAGGGTGGACAGGTGGGGTGGGGTTGTACGCCGCAACATCATTATATGATTTGGATTGGGTTGCACGCCGCAATAATATTATATGATTTGGATTGTGTTGCACACCACAACATCATAATATAATTTGGATCAGGTTGCACGCCGCAACTATATTATATGATTGGGATCGGGTTGCATGCCGTAACAAGAAAGAATAAACGTGAATATTGATTCTTATGGTGAGAACAAGAGTAAAAGCACGAAGGGTGATGCCATGCACTTTCTGTTTGCTATGCTTATTTGTTTTTACCAATTCAAGAATGTTAACTGTTTAGATTCCTTTACCGATGTGATCCTTTGTGATGGAACACTATAGTGTTTTCAATACTTCACCGTATTTATAGACATATTTTTCAATACTTCAAATTTCAATAATTGTTTCATCTTCCATTCAATTAGTTACTCAATAAAATTTCCTTAAACCGTCTGAGGTTGTATTTTACTTAAAAATAGAATTTCTACTAAGTTAATTTATTAAATCCCTTGTCAAAGGTAATAATTCATTCGATGTTGTACTTTAATTGAAAATGGTACTTTCTTTATCTAAATGATTTCTAAAAATAACTTCGTCTTTTCTTGTTAAGTTCCTAATTGGTTTAGAAACTGTACTCTACTTTATATTAAGTAAATCAGTCTCCTTGAACATCTTAATTGCATTGGTTATGGACCCTATGAACTGAGTAACATGAGAATGTTGTTGTGCAAAGTGAGATAGAAATATGTGGGCACACAGAAGGTTTGGTAATTGAGGTTATGATATGAGACATCGAGTTTGAGATGGCTAGAATTGTGCATCATAAATGATATGATTTATTGATCTAACCTCACATTCCATGTTAAGTACATTTTTACTTGTTTGTGTTCCAGCTATGTTGGTGTTAATTTACTTGGTTATCATTCGTTTTCATCAGAGTTTCCTTTTATTATTTCGACTACTTGTAGTTTGATTTATCCCTGCTGGTGATATTAGTTCATTACCTTTATCTTATTATTTGTTATCATATCCTGTTTAAGCTGTCTGATCGGTAGGCGTCTTGACTGTTCCTCTTCACTATCTTACCGAGGTTAGTCTTGATACTTACTGGGCACCGCTGTGGTGTACTCATACTACACTTTTGTACATTTTTTTGGCGTACAAATGCAGGTATTGATCGATAGTATTTGTACAGATCGTTGCGGTGGAGACTCAAGACAACCTACTGCTGTGTTCGCAGGCCTCGGAGTCGCCTTCGGTTGTAATCATGTTCCATAGATTCCTTCTCGTTCTGGAACAGTGTTGTATTTATTTTGTATAACCACTCTTAGAAAGGCTTATGACTTGTACCACCGGTTTTTAGAATTGAAATTTGTTAAGAGTTATTTAATTTAAAGTTAGCAAATATCACTGTTATCTCAGTTAATGTTAACCTTACCTAATTTAGAGACTAGGTTCCATCACGACTTACTTAGAGAGATTTTTGGGTCGTGACAAGTTGGTATCAGAGCTCTGGGTTCATAGGTGTTACGAGTCACAAGCAGGTTTAGTAGAGTTTTGCAGATCGATACAGAGACGTCTTTACTTATCTTCGAGAGGCTACAAAACTGTTAGGAAATTCCCCTTCTTTAATTCCTTATCATGCGATATTGAGAAGAATATGACTTATGTCCCTTTACATCCCCTCGTGTATAATATTATGCTCTCAGCGTTCGCTATGCGCCAGTGGTCCGTGATGCTACAAACGGTCTACGAAGGAGTCAGGGATGCTTACGCATTGCTCTCAACGTGTCGTCTAGACTGGAGATACAGAGGTATTGAGAGATTATTCAATTGTTTACATGGAGGCGTAACAGAAGCGTGGTGGGTGTTGATTGAGGATAGTTGGTGGTACTGGAGTATCTTGTGATTTGTGTTGTACGAGCTGCGAAGGTTAGCTATGTGGATCATCAGGCGTCATTTTCCGTGTCTTCGCGCCAAGTGGAGGAGTCCATCAGCAACATCTGGATTGCAGAGCTAGGTTTTTATCAGTTTTAGCTTGAGGTATGTGTATATGTGGTACTAGTAGGTTCCTGGATTTGGGGTATGACTAAGGTCTGAGATTTTGCACGAGATGATGTTGGGGCTTATAGTATTTATACGTCAATAATGGATCTACATTTCAGCATCAAGGGGAGTCGGAGGAACAACTTCAGATTCACAAGACGTCTATTCGGCTGGGGTATCGTGGTTGCGACAGAACGGGGTGCTTTAGAGGAAATGCAGTGGTTTATGAGGTTTTGGGTACGTAGATCGTGTTAGGATCATCTGTATTTGGGACTTTGATTGTTATTATTGCATATCGACTATCCGAAGAAATGGGTCAGCTCAGTAGTGTTGGGTTAGCATAGTAATAGAAGTAATTGGTCCTTTTGAATGGGAATTCTCTACTATCATTTGTAGCTGCACTCTAGTATTGGAAGGTTTGTGTGACTCGGTTGATTTGGGAAGATACGACCCTAATGGCTTAGTTATGTGCGGGTGGATCTTGGGGAGTTCTCGATGGTTTGGGCAACGACTTGATTCTGCTGGCTGCTATGGGCATACAGAATATGTGGTACATTGTAGCTTTCCCCTGAATAGGTATCAGAAATTAATAGAGAGTTGACCTTGTTGGCTATCATATGTGAAGAATGTGCATTTTTGGAAAGGACCTTGAGTTTTGGCTTGCAGATACGTGGCTAGTAGCATGGTGATTACTAGGTTTTGAGGCTTTCGAAGTTCATATTTTGTTATGCGGCTAGAAATCCTATATGGGTGCTTCAGGAGAATTATAGGATGTTAGTGAGATATTAGCCCTTTGATTTGCGTAGTTGAGTCGGGTATGAAAATTTTGGTATTCCTAAGGTTTGGGGCTAGATGCCCTCATATATGGACTATTTCCTGTTTGCGGATTTTGAAGAAATATTGAGAATGGGATGATTAATAGTATGTATTATTGACAAGTTATTGTGGATCCTTTTGAAGCATATTTATCTAATTGGGAAGGATAAAGATTTGGTTGAGACAATGTGGAAGCTCAATGAGAATATATATCTTATATTAGGTTAAGTTTGTGCTCCTGTGAGATTGCCATTTTGGTTATGTATCAGGCAGAATGGATATTATTTGTGCCTCTGGCCTATATTATGCGTTGCTCTCTTATGTTGTGATGAGCTGTGAGGCTGTATGATTATTCTCCATGCAAGTTGTAATTCTTTTCAGGCCTTATGGCGATGTGGGTGAGATAACCCTCATGATGTTAATTGCTCATTGCACATCAGCTGTGCTTGTTTCTTTTATATCTTATTACTTCTATTCACTTTTTCCATAATTTTATTTGGGCACTCTATTGTACTTGATATCAGTATTCATATGATCAGTGAGCCTGAGTATTTTGGCTTGATGAGTATTTGGGAGCGGGCTGCACGCCGCAACGAATGTTATGTGGTGTACCGTTTTCTTGTGTTTATCTGGTGTTGTGTTTTCCCTCTCTGGGACGATTTGATAAAAAAAATTATACTTTGTTGTTAGACATGTTGTACTTGTTAGATAATTCTTATACCTCGCTTTCCTTTATTTGTGCTGCATAATTGAGTTATTGTTGGGTTGGTGTACAAACTGTGTAGTGTGAGAATCATGTGGTTTCGTGATGAGCTATTAGTTGGGCTGCTTGTATCGGCTGAGATAAGGTTTTTAGACCTGAGGTTTGTACTATGGAATTAGGTATGGGGAGTGTTTGGAAGTATGTGGTTGTTTCTTCTAAGAGTTGGTAATGGCCATTGGCGGGCGAGAGAGTTTCTTGACTTGTTGACTTCATGAGCGGCTATGAGTTTCCGCATGTTTCTTTATTATGGGAAGTGTTGTGAAAGTCCGGAACAAGGTTGTATTCAATGTGAAGTATATTGCCGACATCTAGATTATTATTTGAGCAGCTATGGTGGTCTGAGGTTATTGCTTCGAGTATTTGAGCTGCGTGGATCAGCATGTGTTCGTATTCTGGTAATTTTTGGCTTGATTCAGCTTGTTCGGATGTATTTAGTGTGACGATGTGAAATTCGGGTCCTATGATGAATTTCAGATGTAGAGGTTTGGATTTTGTTCTAAGGTTATGGACTAAGGAGGAGATGAGACCTTTAGTTAAGTGGCATTGTCAGTTCTATAAGGGTTGGGTGATGGGGAATCACCCCCGGGTGTGTGTATGTGGAGCTCATGTAGTGGTTCAATGGCTTTGGAATGACTCTGGTCACTTTCGAGGATGAACGTATGTTTAAGTGGAGGAGGATGTAGCGATCTGATTGGTCGTTTTGAACAATTGCATCCGGTTCGGCAGTTTGAGGTCAAGAGCAGCTTCACATTATGTATATCGACTTGTGTGAAGGGTTGGATTCAGTTTCTGGATGAATCGGAGTCGAATTGGAAAGAAGGAATATTGTTCTGGAAGCTTAAGCAGAGAGAACTTGACCGCAATTTGACTTTTGAGTAAGCGTCTCCAGAATGAGTTTTGGATGATGTCAGTAGCTTCGTATGGTGATTTTGGACTTGGGCGTGTGTTCGGATTTGGAGGCCCGTAGGGTAATTTGAGGCATTTTGGAGAAGGTTGGAAAAGTTGAAGTCTTAAAAATGGAGAGGTTTGACCCATAGTTGACTTTTGTGTTATCGAGGTCGGAATGCAATTTCAAAAGTTGGAACAACTTTGTTTTGTCGTTTGGGACTTGCCTGCAAAATTTGGTGTCGTTTGGAGTTGATTTGATATGGTTCAGACACTTGGTTGTAATCCTAGAGGTTCATGAGTTCATAGTGATTTTCATGCGTTTGGGCATATTATTCGTGGTTTTATGTTGTTTGACATGATTTGAGAGTGGGGTTAAGTTCGTATGATGTTATGGGATGTGTTGGCACATTTGGTTGAGGTTCCGGGGGCCTCGGATGAGTTTCGGGTGAGTTTTGAGCGAGTCCTGACATTCCGGAACTTAGAAAATGGTTCTGATGCTTAAATCTTTGCTGGGGGCAGAAGTCTTACCACTGAGGCAGAAGTTTTTCTGCTGAGGCAGAAAATGGTCCGCGGTGAGAAAGAATCCGTAGGTTCATTGGTCTAATTTCGAAATCCTATAACTTTTGATCTACAAGGAATTTTGAGATGATTAAATAACAATAGTTGTAGTCCTTCATGCCTAGCTTCCAGAAATGTAAAGAACTCATAATTTGGACATCTATAGAGAAAGTTATGGCCAAAATACTAAAACATGTCACTGCAGTCAATATTTTCCGCTGTAGCGGTGGATTTACCACGGTCAGCGATGATGGACCGCGGTTAGCAGTGGTTTTTTCGTGGTCAGCGGTGATGAAAATTTGGGAGGTGCACTATAAATACGAGATTTAGGGATTTATTTTAAATTTTGACCTAGAGAGCTCGGATCTTGGCGATTTTTTGAAGGTTTTTCAAGAAATTCATCGGGGTAAGTGATTCTAACTCAGATTTGGATAAAATAAATGAATCTTTCATTGAATTCATCATTTGATTCGTAATTTGGGGAAATTTTGTAAAGTCTTTCAAAAATATAAAATGATGACTTGAAGGACCAAATGATATCGGAATTGGGTAATTTTTATATGGGTGAACTCGTATCGGAATGGGTATTCGGTTTTGTAAATTTTGTCGGGTTCCAAGGTGCGGTCCCGGTAGTTTACTTTTGTTGACTTTTTGCAAACTGTATAAGAATCATAGTTTTATCAATTGAAATTATTTTCTCTTGCTTTGTTAGATGTATTCAAGTCGTTTTTGGCTAGATTGAGCCGATCGTTGATGAATTGGTAAAGGAAAAGCTAAATTGAATTGAATTGGCCGAATTGAGGTAAGTATCTTGTCTAACCTTGTGTGGGGGACTTCCCCTTAGGATTTGAGTCTTCTATGCTAATTGCAGTCCGTGCATGCGAGGTGACGAGTGTGTGCTCGAACTTAGTTGGGGAAAATTTGTTCTAAGGTTCTTAGGTACTTATGTTCATTATGTGGAAAGTATCTCGTTATGATTGGATTTGATAATTGCTTAAATTGCCTTTATATGCTCCATATGATGTAGTTAGATTTCCTCTAATTCTTACGTGTTACATTGACCCTTAATTGCCTTAATTGAAGTGATTTCCTTCCTTATTATTTTGATACTTCATAAGTGAGTTCCTCTATGACTTCATGCAAATATGTTACATGTCCAATTGTTGTGGTTACCGGTGTAATTATCACGTACTTATTATGTCTTGTTGCTTTGTTAAGGTTAGTGTGCTTCTTGGTTTGATTTTCGTGATCATTATTATGTACTATTTAGGCTCGACTTGATGAGTATTCATGTCGGACCAAGCTTATGGTAATTCCTTGGTATTTGACCGTTGTTGAGTATTGACTCAAGTTGGGATTTATTTTATGAAGTTAATTGTTGGGACGAGATTGGTTATTGTTGATTCCTTTGCTGGGATGTACTGTTTATGATATAGTTTCCCTTGCCAGGATGTTATTGCTTATAATATTGTTTCCCTTACCGAGATATTGTTGTTATACTATTGTTCCCTTGCCAGAATTCTTTTGTGATTGGTGTTGATTTGTATATTGGGATCGGGTTGCACGCCGCAACAATATTATATGGGATCGGGTTGCACGCCACAACAATATTATATGGGATTAGGTTGCACGCCGCAACAAGGAGTAATAAGGGTGGACATGTGGGGTCGGGTTGTACACCGCAACATCATTATATGATTTGGATCGGGTTGCACGCAGCAACAATATTATATGATTTGGATCGGGTTACATGCCGCAACATCATTATATGATTTGGATCGGGTTGCACGTCGTAACAATACTATATGATTTGGATCGGGTTGCACGCCGCAATATCATTATATGATTTGGATCGGGTTGCACGCCGCAACATTATTATATGATTGGGATCGGGTTACACGCCGCAACAAGAAAGAATAACAGTGAATATTGATTCTTATGGTAAGAACGAGAGTAAAAGCACGAAGGGTGATACCGTGCACTTTCTGTTTGCTATGCTTATTTGTTGTTACCAATTCAAGTGTTTTAACTGTTCAGATTCCTTTACCAATGTGATCCTTTGTAATGGAACCCCATAGTGTTTTCAATACTTCGCCGTATTTATATACATATTTTTCAATACTTCAAATTTCAATAATTGTTTCGTCTTTCATTCAATTAGTTACTCAATTTAATTTTTTTTAAACCGTTTGAGGTTGTATTTTACTTAAAAATAGAATTTCTACTAAGTTAATTTATTAATTTCCTTGTCAAAGGTAATAATTCATTCGATGTTGTACTTTAATTGAAAATGGTACTTTGTTTATCCAAATGATTTCTAAAAATAACTTCGTCTTTTCTTGCTGAGTTCCAAATTGGTTTAGAAGTTGTACTCTACTTTATGTTATGTAAATCAGTCTCCTTGAACATCTTAATTGCATTGGTTATAGACCCTATACACTGAGTAACATGAGAACGTTGTTGTGTAAAGTGAGATAGAAATATGTGGGCACAAGGTGTCGGGTGTACTAAAGGTTTGGTAATTGAGGTTATGATATGAGACATCGAGTTTGAGATGGCTGGAATTGTGCATCATAAATGATATGATTTATTGATCTGGCCTCGCCTTCCTTGTTGAGTACATTTTTATTTGTCTGTGTTCCGGCTATGTTGGTGCTAATTTACTTGGTTATCTTTCGTTTTCATCCGAGTTTCCTTTTACTATTTTGACTGCTTGTAGATTGATTTATCCCTGCTGTTGATATTACTTCTTTACCTTTATCTTATTATTTGTTATCATATCCTGTTTAATATGTCTGACCGGTAGGCATCTTGACTGTTCCTTATCACTATCCCACCGAGGTTAGTTTTGATATTTACTGGGCACCGCCGTGGTATGCTCATAGTACACTTCTGTACATTTTTTTGGTGTACAGATCCAGGTATTGATCGATAGTAGCTGTACAGATCGTCACGGTGGAGATTCAAGACAATCTGCTGGTGCGTTCGCAGGCGTCGGAGTCACCTTCGGTTGTAATCATGTTCTATGGATTCCTTCTCGTTCTGGAACAATGTTGTATTTATTTTGTATAACTACTCTTAGAAAGGCTTGTGACTTGTCTCACCAGTTTTTTGAATTGGAATTTTTTAGGATTTATTTAATTTAATGTTAGCAAATATCACTGTTATCTCAGTTACTGTAAGGCTTACCTAGTTTAGAAACTAGGTGCCATCACGACTCCTTCAGAGGGATTTTTGGGTCGTGACATGAAGAGAATCATTTTAGCTATTGTTCTTTTAGCTTTTCTGAATCAATAAAAAAATAGAATTAACTAGAAGCGAGTAGATTAAAAGTGGAAACTATGTTAATCCATTAAAAACTACATTGACAACCATTAGAATGCTTCGAAGTTTGAATTGAAAAATTAAATTTTACGAAATTATTTTTTGTTTGGATTGAGTGTTGTTGCAAATGCTTGAGAATATCCATTGGAGTTTATACCTCAATTTTGAGACAATTTGGTGAAGATTCGAGGTGATTTCGGTTGAAATTTCAGAATGAAATTCGAAAAAGAAGACATAAATAATTGTATATATTTTGTATGCCGAGTGTAGAAATGATATACAAAATATATATAACTTATATAATTGTATATATATTGTATATAAATTGTATGTAGATTGTACTTTTTGACCTAATTCTGTACAAAAAAATGTGTATTTAAGTTGTATAAAAATTGTATATTTTGACCGACTTTGTATATATTTTGTAAAAAACATTTGTCGCTTCCTGTAAATATGAAAACTTAGACAAAATCAGGTAAATAAGTTTATAATCTTGTATATATACGAAAAAGTCCCAAATAGAAATGCATACCCTTCCAAATTATGGAAGATTTCTATACAGCGACTAAACAGAAAATATTTCACATGAAAACATTAATGTTATTTGTACACTAAAGCCCCTAATTATCTAGGTCATATAATATTTATATGGAAGAGCATTGATAAGTGTGTAATATTTAGCCACCAAATAAAATAAAAATTCACATGAAAATACTAATGTTATTTGTACGCCAAAACCTCTAGTCATCTAAGTTATATACTAGTATTTATGTACTAAATCATATAAGACTGCATTGAACAGCTTCCACATAAAAAATATTTCACAAGAAAATACTATTGTACGCCAAAGTCTTTAGTCATTTAAGTTATACAATATCTATATAGAAATTATTGATAAGTGTGCATTGATCGGCTAACAGATAAAAATATTTCACATAAAACACTAGTTTTACTTTTACGCCAAAAAGCCTCTATTCATCTAGGTTACACAATATTTATATAAAAAAGCATTACTAAGCTAAGTGTGCATTGATTAGCTACCAAATAAAAAATATTTCACAAGAAAACACTAATATTTCTTGTAGGCCAAAGCCTCTAGTCCTCTAAGGTATATAGTATTTATATAGAAAATCATTGATCAGTGTGCACCGATAAGTTACAAGATAAAAGTTACTATTTCACCTGAAACCACTAATGTTATCTGTACGCCAAAGCCTCTAAGCTTCTAAATTATGTAGTATTTATATATAAAATTATTGATGAGTGCGCATTCATCAACTATCAAGTATTAAAAATATCATATGGAAACACTAATGTTACTTGTATACCAAAGCCTCAAATCATATAAGTTATATAGTATTTTTAGGAAAAAATATAAATTACCCCTAAACTTGTCTTGAAAAGTCATTCACACCCTATTCTGATTTGAAGCGGAACTAATACCCCTTAAGGGGTAACATGACAGCGAAGGTGTTATTCACCCGGCTTAAGCGCCTGAGAAGGTGAAAATACATAGAAAAATACAATTTTTTTCTTTCAATTAGGACCTATTATCTTGACAAGTGAAAAGGAGGATACACTTTTATGTTTTTACCAACCAAGATCAGTAGGGCCAGAGCGGCTGGACCAGACGAATTTCGGTTGAATTTTGGAAATGTGTGGATAGAATAGACTTGAAGTGGCTTACTGGGTTGTTTAATATTATTTTTAGCACAAAGAGGATGCCAGATGAGTGGCGGTGTAGTACAATAGTCTCGTTGTATAAGAACAAATATGATATCCAGAGTTGTAATAATTATAGGGATATCAAATTACTGAGTCATACCATGAAAGTTTGGGAGATGGTGGTTGAAGCGAGGGTGAGGAGCATGGTGTCTATCCGACAACCAGTTCGGTTTCATGCCGAGTCGTTCTACTACGGAAGCTATACATCTTATTAGGAGGTTGGTAGACTAGTACAGGGAGGGGAAGAAGGATATGCACGTGTTGTTTATTGATTTAGAGAAAGTGTACGACAAGGTTCCAAGAGAAGTTCTCTGGAGATGCTTGGAGGTAAAAGGCGTGCGATTGCCTACATTTGGAAAATTAAGGACATGTATGAAGGGGCTAAGACTTGGGTTAGGATAGTAAGAGGCGACTCTGAGCAGTTTTCGGTTGTCATGGGGTTACACCAAGGTTCTGCGCTCAGCTCGTTCTTATTTGCCTTGGTGATGGATGCGCTAACACACCATATTCAAGGGGAGGTTCCATGGTGTATATTATTCGCCGATGACATAGTTCTGGTTGATGAGTCGAGAACCAGTGTTAACGAGAGGTTGGAGGTCTAGAGACGGGCTCTTGAGTCTAAGGGTTTCAAGATAAGTAGGACAAAGACGGATTACCTGGAGTGTATGTTTAGCACTGAGCCGAGGGAGTAGGCGTGGAAGTAAGGCTTGAATCACAGATCATCCCAAGTACCTTGGGTCGATTATACAGAGGGGAAGGAAGATCGATGAGGATATCACACACCGTATTGGAGTGAGGTGGATGAAGTGGAGGCTGGCATCTGGAGTCCAATGTTACAAGAAAGTGTCACCGATACTCAAAGGTAAGTTTTACAATACGGTGGTTAGACCGGTTATAATGTATGGGGCTGAGTGTTGGCATGTTAAGAACTCACATATCCAGAAGGTGAAAGTAGCAGAAATGAGGATGTTGAGGTGGATGTGCGGTCACACTAGGATGGATAAGATTATGAATGAAAATATTCGGGATAAGGTGGGCGTGACTCCCATTAATAGCAAGATGTGGGAAGCGAGGTTCAGATGGTTCGGACACGTACAAAGGAGAAGCCCAGATGCTCCGCTAAGGAGGTGTGAGCAGCTGGCTTTGAAGGGCACGAGAAGAGGTATAGGACGGCCTAAGAATTATTAGGGAGAGGTGATCAAACATGACATAGCGAGGCTTCAGATTTCCGAGGACATGGCCCTTGATAGGAAGTTATGGAGGTCGAGTTTTAGGGTTGTAGGTTTAGGAGGTCGTTGAGTCTTTCCTTACTTCGTATCTTTGTGAGGCTAGTCCGGTAGGATTTTTGTCACATTTAGTTAGTGGCAATATTACACTTACTACTCTTTCGTTTTTCATAGTGCCGGGTCTGTGTATTGTCTATCGCTTTTGCTTTACATCTAATTTCTCACTTTCACGATGTTATTTTTCCTATGGTATCTATTGGTGGTACTGATATTGTCTTTTTTCGTCTTCTTGAGCCGATGGTCTTTCACAAACAGCCTCTCTACTGCCTCGGGGTAGGGGTAAGGTCTGCATATATACTACCCTCCCCAGACACCATTAGTGGATCTTTATTGGGTCGTTGTTGTTAGTGTTGTTGTTATTGTTGTTGTTGTTGTTGTTGTTGTTGTTGTTGTTGTTGTTGTTGTTGTTGTTATTTTTACCAACCAAAAGTCCCTTCAGGGACATCCAATAAAAAATAATGCTTACCAAGCAAAAAAATGGCAGCCCGGTGCACTAAGCTTTCGCTATGCGCGAGGTCCGTGAAAGGGTCGGACAACAAGGGCCTATTATGCGCAACCTTATCCTCCATTTCTGCAAAAGGTTGTTTCTACGGCCGTGACCTCCTAATCACATTGCAACAACTTTACCAGACACGCCAAGGCTTATCCTACATTTCTGCAACAGGCTTTTTCTACATCTCGAACTCATGACTTCCTAATCACATGACAACAACTTTACTAGTTACGCCAAAACTCCCCTTTAATGTTTAAGAAAAAAAACTCCCCTGCCCGCAAGACGTACGTATCTCGCCAAAATCTGGATTTTACACAGTTAACCACTCTTACCACGATCAACATCGATAGAGATCTGAAAGAATTGATACCAATTTTAAAAACTATCTATGAATTCCAAAAGTAAAAACAAAGGAGGCTATCAGACTATGTGATCTTGGCCGGAATTCGACTATCTATGACTAATAAAAGCTTTCACAAACATATTTATGATGCAATTATTAATCCAATTTTGTTTTATTATTTCACACCATTTAGCATATGAAATTCCCATCTTCAATATGTTGCGATCGAGATAAATAGGGCGTCATGCGGAAGATAACAATTACAAATCTTCAATGGCAATAAATCAAACGGCAAGAGAAAAATTATAAGAAAAACTTTATTTTATGATATGAGTTTGGTCAATTGACCTACACATGATACTACTAATATAAAAAATATGATAAAAATATTGAGACAATAAATCTCCCTTTAAGCAAAACTCTCTAAAGGGTTACATTGTGGATGCTATTGGTGTTATTGTGTATGAAGGATGGATCCTCATTATAAAGTTTCACAATATTTTCCTCCAAGAAAGGGATTTGTCAAATATGGAAGAAATCTATATTTTACTTTTAGGAAAATCAAAATCAATATGGCAAATTATTTTTCATTCATTCTAGAAAAGGTAAATCGAGATATGGGAAGAAAATCAGAACAAAATTCTAACAATTCTCCCCTTTGGCCAGAATTTTTTTGGCAAAGTTTGATCCACCATCTTCACATAATCTTCATATCTGCCGCTTGACATGGCTAAAATTATGTATGGGTTGAAAATGAGAGCCTCATGTGTTAAAAATAGGGCGTCATATAAAGTAAATCTTGGTAACGATAAATCAAATAACAAAAGAAAAATATATCAAAAGATAATATTATAATATAGTTTGGTCGACTGACCTACATATGAAATACTAATATAAATTTTTTTTTAAAACTATTGAAAGAATAATCTCCCCTAAAATAAAGCTCTTTTAATGACTATATTGTGGATGTTATTATATTATTGTATATCAAGGAGGAATCCTCAATTTATAGAGTATTACTGTTTACCCTTAAAAATAAGTAATAATTAAATTTGTATGTGGTTTAAAGGATACGGAATTTAATTCAATACAAATGATCTAAGAACAACAAATAATTAAATTAAGAGATACTGAATGATCAAACCAATCGTAATGGAACAATCAAGCCTGGTCTTCAGTTGAACACTGAAATCCGGCCCGATCGAACTCTCTATATGGGCTCGGTTGCAATTAAAGAAGAAAGTAACTCAAGAACACTTTGAATAATAGCTAGAAGACAAAAATAAATTTTTATTACTTTGATATTCGTGTCAATAGTATGTTAGAATGAAAAAATTCTCCCCTTTGTATAGTAGGAGAATTTCAATCCTAGTACAAATCTTTTTTTTTTTTTGGTAAATGTCGATCCACAGTTGATATCGGATGGGATTTTTGCCATAATATCCGGCTGAGGGAGGATTTTACGGCTCCCTACTTGTAATGCTCAACCGTTTAATTTTTCTCGTGGTCTCAAAACTGTACTTCGCCGAGATCTGTTGTTTAGCCCTGCACGATCCTAGATACATCGTTTATCTCTCCCGAGCTCCGACATGAGGGACCCTTCCGTTTCGCTTGAAATTGCGTTGGACCATGCTTCCCTTTAGTCTCTTTATTAGGGAATTGGGGGTAACATTGTCCCGATTTTACTCGTACATAGCTAGTCCCCTTACGTTCTGCAAAGTAGATTTATCGAAACAACGAGAAGTGATTAATTGACACCGATACCTTCTTCCGTACGCTAAAATTGGGTCGACGGGTCAGTGAAATGTCCCATATGTAACGTCGTTAGGACTTCGGACACATGTCAGCTGCCAGTTGTCCGTCCTCGAATGCAAAACGTCACGCATTAATTATCTCTTCTCTATAAAAGCTTCTATCCTTTTTTCATTTTCTTACTTTCTGATTCCAGAACTCCTAAATCTACCCCTAAACTTTTCACTTTCTTTTAACCCCTTCAAATATTCATACATTATTCTTCATACCTTTATATCTTCATCTTCCCATCTTCAAATCTTCAAACTTCATCCTTGAACCTTTAAATTTGACCTTCAAATCTTCATCCTTATCTTTAAATATTCATACTCGCCTTCATATATTCATATTTCCCAAAACTCGACGGCGAAGACTTCAAAATCCATGCCTCAACAAATTTTCCCTTCAACTTCTAACATGGGCATGGATGCTAAGGTGTCCGTGCCTGAAGTGGCCCCGGATCCTCCTTTGAAGAACTTCATCCCCGAAGGATGCTCCATAGAAACGACTTCAAGGTTGAAAAAGCTTCCCGTCAATAGGATCGAGGTGAGGAGTATGGAGGTACATATGCTCCATCACCGAGGACATGCCACCTATGGTTCGGGAGGGCATCAAATGAGAGGGAAAAAAGTGGTTGTCCTCGGTCCTGATGAGGACATCACCACACATGTGGAGGGGTGTCTAAGTGTTTACACATAGCCCTTCACACTTGCCCCAGTGGATCCCATAATCCTTGACTTTTTGCTAAACGTACGAGGTCTGCCTCGGGTAGATTCACCCGTCCTTTTGGAAGATCGTGATTCTCCTATGCCACTTTGGTAATAACACTGAGGCACCCCGATTAACCATCGACCATCTCTTTCGTCTCTACAATCTCTAAATCCTCCAATGGGGATTAATCAAGCTTGTTCGTCTGGCAAAGAAAGCTCCATTCTCGAGTATTGACGAAGATAGGGATCGAGGCTGGCAGAGGGGATTTGTTATGGTGAAAATTGAGGATCTCATTCCCTCCGAGTTCTTGCTGTTCTCTAAAAAGTTGAACCTAGCCCGTAAGTTTCACTACTTTTTGAATATTTAGAATTCCTGTTGGAATTTTGTTCTTCTCTTTCATTGCCTGATTCTATCATCGTGCAGTATTTGCCGAGTCCCTAATGTAGTTCCTTTCTTCAAAGAGTGGGTCGAGGGAATCTGCAAACAAATGTCCTATTTCAAGCGCGAATGGCGCAAACTCTCAAAGGGAAAGTGGGAGGCCCATTCCCATGGTGAGTGCTCTCCTCGGACAAGTTTACTTTGATATTCATATGTCATTTTCATTAAGCCCCTCTCTTTCTTTCATAGGTTTTCCCAAGACCTTTGATCTCAGAGCATCGGGTGAGGATGAGGATTCATCCTCACCCGATAAACCCTCCGCTTTGGGACAGCCTGATGTTGCTGCGAAGAAGGAGGAGAAAAAAAAAAGTCTTCCTCTTCGGCTTCCCCGGACGCCGAGGACAAGAAGAACAGGGTAGAGGTCCATGTGTGAAAGAGTAACAAGAAGAGTACCCAGGCCAGGGTACCAACCCCCGAATCTTTTTACCGGATCAAGGACTATCCTAAAGATGACCACCTGGAGTTCATTGCCCATTGGCTGGCCGTTGATGAAGAAGAGCGGGCAGCGACCGAGGGAAGTGACCGAGAGGTCAACCCCTTTTTGGCTCGGGTGCCCGAAGGAAAACTAGTGGCTACGGACTTTTGAGAAGATACTCCTGCTCCAAGGGAAGCCGTTGGTGTCATTGACATCACGAGATTGTTGTCCCACATAGAGTATCTATTCGATGAGGCTCAATCCATCAAAGTGAAACCGAATGAGACGTCGCGGGCCGTAGAAGAGGCCCCTTAACATGTTCTTTGAGGGTATGGACATTGGCTCATTGGAGGATTACTCCGGGTTCAGTCACTTGGAGATCCCGAAAAAAGATGTGCCGTCGGAAGCAGGAGAGTCGAGCTCGAGACTGAAGCTAGTAAAGTAGTTTCCCTGCTCCAAGCGTGGATCCTGGTATGCTTAGGTACGATCGTGTTTACGATCCTGGTGGATACTTAGGTACTGTTCGGACCAGTTGGTGTGGCTTGGTATCTTTGCTGCTTGGTGACTGAAGAGAATTAGGAGAAGATGAACAAGGTGAGTGCACCGAGTCTTTTAAATGAGGCACAACAGGCGTTGATCCGGGTATGCTTCCCTTTCTTTGTGACCTTCGCATAGCTTATTTAACCTTAGAGTTTCTTCTTGATATCATCACTTTGTTTTTTAGTCCTCGGTGTTTCATTATGAAAGCTCCCTTCGGTGTAGGATGGAAGTGATCCAGCTCGAGTTCATTCTCAAGGAGCAAGTCCGGCAGAAGGACATGTACAAGGTTCTCAGTGAGCAAACAGACAAGGCCCTCAAGGACCTCCCCATTCACCAAGCTGAGCTATAAAAATCTCAAAGGGAAGATTCGTCCATAAAACGGGAGCATACCGTATGGGCTGAGAAGGTAAGGATATTTGAGATTAAAAATGAGAGGCTAAGCGTAGTAGCTAATGACACAACCTCACAGGTCCAAGAGAAGGTAGACACGATTGACCAACTCCGGCCCGAGATGAACGAGCTCAAAGTTTCGGCCGAGACATTCAGGAGTAGGATGGAGCTCCTGGCCTAGGAAAAGTACGCTACTAAAGAGGAGTTGGCATCAGCTAAGGACCAGCTTAGGGTGATGAAGGATAAGGTCGACAAGTGTTCTCAGCTAAATCATGAGCTCTGAGCACAACTGGGATTGGCTATTTTGGAATGGGACGACCTTGACCAGGAGTATATTGCGTTGAATTCCAAGTTAGAGGCGGATTTGACCGATTCCTCTAAGGTCGAGGAGATTCTTTCCCAATACAAAAATGACGTGGAAATAGCTGAGGCCCGCTTGATAACAAAGGCTGAGTAATAAAGTGGCTATCCCGGAGAGAGACCCTCGAGGAGATTCAGGCTTGGGGGTTCGATCTATTGGCCGAGAATGAAGATACCAAGAGGCTTGAGGCCGAGGTTAAAGAGATATATGAGCCTGATGGTTCCAGTACTGAATCAGGCTCTGGTGAAGACTAGGAGGAGATGCCTTAGTTTATTTTTCGTTTTCTTTTGTACATTTTTTTATTTATTTCGAGGACGTTTTATCATCTTTTGTAAATATTTTTGGAATATATATAAGATTTCCCTTTTGTCCATAAAGTGTCTTTTACTTTTCAGTATCCATTTACAACTCTTTATTTGAAGGATATCATTAATGCCTTAGCATAAAATTGGACATAATCTAGAGTGCTCATTCTACAGAAGCCCGAAAGAGGCATGGTTTCCATAACAACTCCAATTTGTTTAGGCTTCGAAATACACAATAAAAAGCGAAGACTTTAAGATACTTGAATTAATCATAGACGATGGTGTTTTTCCGAGGGCGACCTTTTAATAGGATTTAATCATATGTAAGGACCTTACTTTCTGAGTACGGACTTGGACATCTCTTAGCTATTTTGAGTTGGCCGTAGCCTTTCATGTTCGGGACCTGCCTAATAGGCTCGGTGCCTCCGGGATTCAATCGCCTGAGTTGTCCGATCACATTATCGAACAACAGTCCCCGAATCGTGGAGGCCCATAGGCTATAGGATTTAGAATCCATTATTTGTTATAAGTAACTCAACAAATGTACCAATGGTGCAAATGTGTCATGATAAAATATAGAGGACAAATTTCTTGCATTACTTTGCATGTAGAGTACATAATCGGAAGCATATAAGCTTTCTGCCATGGTAAGAATGAGCTATACGGGTACGGTTCATTTGACCGTTTGACCCTACAACTTTCTCATGACTCGTGAGACCTAGGCAACCTAGTGCTCTCAAACCAACTTGTCACAACCCGAATTCCCAACCTCAGTGCCATGATGCTCCTGCGTCTACTTGCTAGGAAAGCCAACATTAGATAACCAATTTAATATCTTAATAGTTTAAAGTAGAGGAATAACAATTACTAACGATAATAAATCTATAATACATGAAATAAATGCATAACATAACACGGTCTATTCTAATTTAAAAAAACTGGAGTCACCAGTACATAAGCAACTAGAAATCTACAAGTATGTTTTGAATGAAATACAACTGTTCGAAATGAGATAAACATCAAAGATAGAAATAGATGGGGACTTCAGGGACTGCAAACTCCTGCAGCTCTACGTCAAGTCTCTGCTATAGATATGATCTAAGCAGAAACAACACTAGATATTGCTGGGACCAACACTAATATCTACACAAGAAGTGCAAAAGTGTAACATCAGCACAACTGACCCAATGTACTCCATAAGTGTCGAGCCTAACCCCGATAAGGTAGTGACGAAGCTATGACAAGACACCTACATAAATCTTGTACAAGTATATACATTAAGCAACAACATAACAAGCAGGACAATTAAAATATTAACTAGGAGGGGACATGTAGAAAGGGTAGTACGATTAGAACGACAAATACAAAATCACCAAATAGCCTTTTTCCGAAAACAACAACAATGCAATCAATTAAATCATTAATCAGGAAATCAAGTAAAGCAATAAAATCAACAATGGCACTGCATCACCCTTCTTACTTTTACTCTCGTTCTTACCATATAATATCATAAATCAAATGGTACGACATCACCCTTAGTTCTTTTACACTCTTCCTCACATGATATGATAAATGATAATAAGCAATCAAATGTACGACATCACACTTTGTGCTTTAATCCTCACAACCTCTCAAATAAATGATAGTGTATGCAAATATGGCACGCAACATCCTTCGTGCTCTTTACTTTTCCTTACCAAGCAATAACACTAATCCAAAATAGTGGGAAGTAATTTCACTTCAATCTTAGTGTAATGATAATTCATCTTAACTTTCAAAATCCCAACAACTTCAAGATAATCAATAGATATGAAGGTGGACAATTAAAGAACTAGTAATCTAACTACGACATGGAAAGCATAGTCAATAAAATAACATAATATAATACAATAATTTTCACCCACATGCTTTAACCCCATGACAACACATATGTACTCATCACCTAATATATACACCGTCCCCACACCTAATTCACATAGCAAACAGACTAACAAATCCTAATCCCTCAAGTCAAAGTTAACCACAACGTTTAGCTCATTCAACAACCAAGTCAATCAACCAATCATGTCTTTGGATTTTGAACAAGCCTCAAAATTAACCAAATCTAACCAATTATCGATCAAACAATTCAAAATAAGCTTTATAAAATATTTACGAGTGAAAAAGATTCAATCTTTAAAGAATTTAGAAAAAGTCAACAAAAGTCAACCCCACGCCCCCTTGGTCAAAACTCAAGATTCTGATCAAAACCCGATTATGTAATTTTTTTTCTAATTCTGACCTCAATTTGAGGTTTAAATCTCAATTTTACAAAATCCTCAATTTCTACCCAAATCCCTATTTTCTAGTATGAAAATCCTAGATTCGATGTTGAACACACATGAAAAGTATTGGGTTATTGAAAAGAAATGACTTAAAGTTTTTACCAATGAATTTAAGGTGCGTTAGGGCACCTATTTGCAAATAACTCTATTAGAACTAGTCTATGCCACCAGAGATCGGGTAAAAGCTCAAGTTACCTCAAAGTCAAGGTGTTAGGCACTCTTCGAGGTCCACAACTGTGGGTCCCGGCCGAAGTTTACACTATGTGAATTATCGAATTACAATTGTCACAATCCATCATATAAGTGAAGGAAGACATGGAATTTAAAGTTTCTATTATGAACATGTGCAAAGAAAATCGAGCAATAATCACTACAAGTTTTTAGGGGTTACAAGGTACAATTATTCTATATTTGATGACTAAGTGTGAACAGAAAACTTAAAAAAGGTGGGGTCCTATGTTTTTAGCCTAAAGGATCACCCTGTACAACATAAATAATACGTCACAACTCCTTTATTGTAGGGGTTGCTCATATTATTCAGTGGGCACAGACTCCTCTCCTGCTACCCGATTACTATGTTAAAGTTATTTACTTAAAGGAGCTCTAATTCAATTCTATGTCGTGTCCTATGCGTGCACTACTCATCCCATGACTGTGGTCCAGGAGGCTTTAGACCTACTATTAGGTGGTTCAAGACTCTACCTAAGATACTCAAAAGTGATAAAAGTAGTGCACATTCAAAACATATAGTACTACACAGAAATGCAACAAAAAGCTCAAGTTAACCTCCATATATAAACAACAAATGCACGCGGCAGATTAGGCAGTAGACAATTTTTACAATTAAGATGCATTAGAGTCTTTAAGTCCTATTGACATGGTTTCTATGTGATTATGATTTTTAGCAGCGTAGAGGCAACGTTACAACACTAAGCCAACGGAGTGTGGATTAAAGGCATTACAAACCTGTAGGCATGACATCTTCATTGTTCGCACAATAAGGCAGTGAAATGATCCAAGAATTCCGAAGTACCAGTGCTGATTGTACAGACATGTTTCTTAGGCAGGTGACTATCCTATAGTCAAGATTTCTAATAGTTGACAATTCAAATTGATTTAATAATACTTTATCTTTATAGGCATGCCATCTAAGTGCGGCAACACAATGAAGCAACAAAAATAATTAGTTAATTAAGATCCAATAGTCATGATATCTAGATGGGCAGTATATTAAAAGCAATAGAAGTGATTGACCAATTGAGTGTTGTTTCCTAGAGGCATGATATCTAGATTAACCAAGCATATGTTATTATATCTTGTAGGCATGTTGTTAAGTGTGCACAGTAGTATAGAAACGGATATGGCAAAGACTAGGACTAACATGCTTGAATAGTGTACAAGTGAAGTGTGCATGATCCCCATATGCATGATTTCTCTGAGTGTGTAGAATAGGAGCACGTCAAACGAAAGCAAACAGGGCAGTTAAATCCTATAGACAAATTTCCTATCCGTTCATGCGAGAATCAGAATATCCCAACCCCATTTTCACTAATTTCCCTAACATTCAATTTTACAAGTTATTACAGACCATATTGAATGATTACAGGCCCAAATATATATATATATATATATATATATATATATATATATATATAGAATAACCCAGTAACACATCCGAGCCTTCGAACAGGTTTAGAACTTCATATGAACTGTAGGCCAAAACTCCAGGTGCGGACAGTGTGCTTAAGATCCCAAATACCAAAGGTAGGCCCAGCACACTAGGCCCAAATGAATAACTTACTTACCCAAATGGTTGCCAAGCATAGTCATACAAGTAACAAATTACACATGGGATTGATTAAATAGCATTTTGAAGTCTACATACTGAATTCTCAAAGCTGTATCTAATAGAAACTTTCACTAAAGCATGTCGACAAATTCATAGGGCATACATAAGGCAGGTTCATACTTGCATTCTTTGAGAACAAAGCCAAGGTGAAAAGATTGACCAACATGAGATAGCATACTACTTCAAGTAAAGTTTCAAAGAAAACATTGTCCAGAATTGGCATAAAGAACTTAGTCACGAGATTTAAAGCATGAGAGTCTGATAAAATCATAGACAGAAATCCAACAGAGTGTAGTCCTCACATAAAGACGTCTAATATGAGAAACTAATGCAAATAGCATAACCAAACAAGTTGGCAGACATGATCGACAAACAAAACATAATTTGAACATGCTAAGTATCAGTCATAGCACAAAAGGCTTAAGCAACACCAGAACTTAGTAGGTAAGGATACATCAAAAACTACACTATCAGATTACACATAAGAGAAAAGCTGGATGTTGCACCTTCACCTTGTAAACCATAGGTAGTACTAAACAACATGGGATTAAGCCAGGCAGGGGACACACCTTAAATTTCACCATTAGTAGGGCAATACGTTTGGCTAATAACATGGCTAAGAACTAACTCTAGTAGGGTATTAAGTACACATGACTGATCCAATAGTAATTGGAATAAATGAGTTGATTTATCCCAAAGATACATAGAACAAGGCAGGGACATAAACTCATAATGAGTGGCAGGTATAATCAAATACACTAGGCTGCACATGCTTAAGGTAATGAGAATCATTCATGCTGAACACACATAGTAGGCATACTTCAGAGTCAGAAGTTGGACAAATTTAGATGCTAGAAAAGTTTTGAGTCATAAAAGGACAGGGGTAACACAATAGCATATAGATTCACAAAGTTTATGTGACATAGATGTACAAAACATGAACATAATGAGAAGGAATGAAATTGACAGAGCCAAAGACACTTACCAGTTGCGAATTAACAAACAGGTAAACAAGAAGAATAATTCCAATAATACTTCAATCGTTGACAATAGAGAGAGCAAAAGAACCCAAAACTGAGTGCGTCAGAGTTCTTAAGGGTTTTAGATGAACCCCGGGCAGTACTCCCACTGAGAAGGTCAGTTAATCAAATCCGGTGGCCTTGGCTTTCACCCGGCAAAGATCCAAGAGTGCAGAAAGTATAGAAAAATCAGAGTAGTGTTAACAGTAGTTAAGTAATGAATCGTTTAGCGTTCCAAATGGAACGATGAAGAGGGTTTATATAATAGCAAATTTAATCACATAAACAAGGAAAAATAATCAATTAAACATAAAAGGGAAAGAATAACATGTGAAATCGATTGACAATAAATTTAGGAGAAATCAGGCAAACCCTAGTTCAAGATGGAGAACAAAAGTAGTAAAAGATCTCACTAAATCAGATCATATGGCCTGGTAGTGAGTGTATCAGTTAAAAAACATGAGGATAGTATAAAATCGGAGTTGAACGAACACCCAATGACTCAGCTTCCATAAATAATCGAGTACCAAATATTGTAACATTTAGAAAATGGTAAGAACCGTCGTGTGAACAAAAAAGGAAAGGGGATATGGAAGATTTTTCATATGATATCAGATTAGGGCTGGGAGTTTGAATGAAGGCGGGTAGAGTTCTCAGAGAAAGGGGAGAGAATGAGAGGATTTAGGGGTGGCTGTCTAAGAAGAATGAGTGTTAGGGTTTGGGTGAGAGTAATTAAAAATGGGTGAATGGTTGTGGTCTAGCTTGGCGTGTGGTCTGGTGGATTGGGTTTGAGATTTGATTTGTTTTGGGCCAAATTTTAAATAAAAAAATTATGAGAAAAATAATTTAATAAAATAGCTAATTAAATATAAAATATAATATATGAAAATTAATATTTTAAAATAATAGTTGAAGATTATAAAAATATAAAAAATTATTTTGATCCTGAATAAAAATGATAAATGCAATTAATTGTAAAATGTAGGCTATTATTGCAAAAATGCGTAAATTGTTTAAAAATTCTGATGTAATTATAAAAAATGAAGTAAAATATTATAAATCATATATGTAGGTGTAAATGATAAATTTGGATGATTAAGTCTGCATAAAAATAATTTGAACGAGTAATTAATAAATATTTAAATAATTAAAATGCAAAAAAATCAATTTTAAAGCCTTACAAATTATGAAAAATTACAGAAAATACTTATATGACTCTTGTAAATTGGTGATAATAATTTTTTGAATGTATATATGATATTTTAAAAAATATGAGGGAAACAATGGGCATCAATATCTGCCCCTCTTTTTCCATGAATGAAGGAAGAGTTTCGGGTAAAGAAACTGATGACCAATTTTGTCCGAAATGAGTGGGATGATGTATTTTTTTGAAAAATGAGGGCCGAACCATTATTGAGTTGCCTACATATCTCTAGTATTATGGGAATCAGGTCGTGTATAGTTTGGAATTCAACGACGAACGGAACTGATAGAGTTGTTATAAGAGTGGTCATGTGTTTCGAAAAGGATCTTTTGGATATGATAGTGTCGTGAGTAATTGATAATTTCAGGTGGATCTATGAATGCGAATTTAAACGTTATGGATGTATAAGGCAAATATTTGAACGATTAGGGGTCAAAGGGTAATCAATTATTGATCATCGATTACATTTGAGACGATTGAAGGATGTGAACGTTGTGAATAGAAATCAGAAGAAGAATTGCTCCTATTTGTAGGATAGTTACCTCCCGAGTTACCTGCAAAACTTAGAACAATATGCACGTGAATATATGGGGTTATTGCGGAAATTTAAACATAATGCAAATTCCCTTCAGACCATGAGAGTTGTCTTTGGACGATGAGGATGATGTCCTTAGACCATGATGTCCTGAATCATGAAGCATATGATAAGGGATTCAGAGGCCATTAAATGGTGTCCTCGGGCCATAAGGATGGTGCCTCTGGATTATGACACCTTTGAATAATGATATACAATTTCGAGAGATCTGCTAGCCATGGTATGATGTCTTCGGGCTATAAGGATGATGCGCTTAGACTATGACACATTCGGACAATGTGGTGATGTTTCATCCTATGAAATTCAAAGAAAAATATCGATCATTCGACAGAGGGAATAGCTGATGCTTAGTTTCATGCGAGAACGAGTCAAGGCAACACTTAGCCTTGTGTGTGATGAGGGAAGTATTTAGCCCTATGAAAAGGAAGGAAAAGTTTAGCCTTATGAAATAATGGAGGCAGAGATTAGCCTCGTATAATGTAATAGAGACAATACTGTCTCATGCAAGGGGAGGCAGCATTTAGCCTTATGCAATGATGGAAGCAATGCTTAGCCTCATTCAAGGGAAGGTCGTGCTTAGCATTATGCAATAATGGAGTCAGTGCTTAGCCTCATGCAATGTAATGGAGACAGTGTTTAGGCTCATGCAAGGAAAGACAGCGCTTAGCCTTATGTAATGATGGAGGCAGTGCTTAGCCTCGTGTAAAGAATGGAGACAATGCTAGTCTCATGCAATGAAAGGCAATACTTAGCCTTATGCAGTGATGGAGGTAGTGCTTAGCCTCATGAAAAGAATGGAGACAGTGCTTAGTCTCATGCAAGGGAAGGCAGTGCTTAGCCTTATGCAATAATGGAGGCAGTTCTTAGCCTCATGCAATGTAGTGGAGACAACGCTTAGTCTCATGCAAGGAAAGGCAGCATTTAGACTTATGCAATGATGATGGCAGTTCTTATCCCCTATTTAATGAGGGTAGTGCTTAGCCCTATGTAGGAGAAGCAACAATTAAATGTGAGAGGGAAAAATGGTTCTTAGCTTGCAGCGTTTGTGCTTGGACTTCTGTCAATATGAAAATAGTGATCTTATTGTATGTATATATTTACGGGCATGCTTCTTATGTCCATTGTTTCTGCTTCAAAAGAAAAATCGTGAGTTGTGGGGAGAAAGGTCGATTTGTGCTTTTGATTTTCTTACTTTGTCTTCACTTGTGCCTTAACACCTTGTTCGAGTCAACCTGGGTAACATCTGGCTACTACAAAATAAAATTTTCGAAAATATGCATTTGTGACAAATCATAAAAATGTAGTTGTTCAAAATATGTGGTAATGCATAAATTTAAACTTAATATCTCTTGACTGCATCTGAGTTGATAGGTTTTGACCATATTTCTCCACACATTTCTGCAAGTATAAGCGCTCTTCCTATCAGTACTCGGTGAACCATGTAGGGGCCTTACTAGTTAGGTGAGAATTTCCCCTTTGCTTCATCCTGATGCGAGAAAATCCATTTCAACACCAATTGCCCCGGTGTGAATTGCCTCGATGTAACCTTTTTGTTGAAAGACCTTGCCATTCTATTCTGGTAGATTTGACCGTGACACACTGCGTTCATCCTCTTACCATTAATGAGAACCATCTATTAATATCGGCTCCGTATCCATTCTGCGTCGCTGAGCTTGGTCTCTTGTATGATTCTTAAGAAAGGAATCTCCACTTTGGAGGGAATAACTACTTCAATACCATTGACCAAATCATAGGGGGTTTCCCCAGTTGATGTACGAAATGTGGTACAGTACCTAAACAAAGAAAATGGTAGCTTCTCATGCCATTGCTTGTAGCTGTCCACCATCTTCCTCAATATCTTCTTGATGTTCTTGTTGGCAGCTTATACAACTTCATTCATCTCCGGCCTGTATGTTTTAGAGTTCCAATGATTATCTTGAATGCTTCACATACAACTTTCATCAGATTAGTGTTGAGATTGGAGGCATTTTCAATAATGATTGACTCAAGTACTCCAAATCGACAAACAATACGATCCCGGACAAAATCTGCTACGACCTTCTTAGTCACAACCTTATAGGAAGCAGCCTCAAACTATTTGGTAAAGTAATCTATAATAACCAAAATGAACCTGTGTCTGTTTGAAGCAACAAGTTCAATTGATCCGATGACATCCATGCCCCAAGTAGAGAAAGGATAGGGTGAACTCGTTGCATTGAGTTCGTTGGGTAGTACTCGTATTATATCAGCATGTATGTAACAACCCGACTAGTCGTTTTGCTTTCTAGAACCCGGTTCTCCTAAATAAGTCTCCCCATATGGGATTTTACTATTTTATGGCTTGCAGAGATAGTTCATTTGGGATTTGGAAGGGTACGGGTTAAAATCAAAACACCTGGTTCCTTAAGGTTGGCAAAAAGGGCTAAGTTTGACTTTGGCCAATGTTTTATGTAAACGACCTCTAGAATCAGGATTTGATAAATCTATTAGTTTCGTATGATAATTTCTGACTTAGGCGTATGTTCATATCGGGCTTTGGATGACCCGGGAGCGTTTCAGCGCCTAATTGTGAAAGTTGCCTCTTTGAATGTTTTAAAGTTCTTTAAATTTAGTTTAGAGTAAGTTTTGGTGTTATTGAGGTCCAATTAAGATTCCGAGCCTAAGAATGGTTCCGTACGGTGATTTAAGACTTGCACGCAAAATTTGGTGTCATTTTGAGTAGTTTAAGTATGTTTCGACACGTTTGAAGTAAGTTTGAAGAACTTGAAGTTCTTAAGTTGATTCAATTTTGTTTAGGGTGTGATTCTTGGTTTTGTTGATGTTTTATGCATTCCGAGGGTGAGGGTGAGTTCGTTTTATGATTTCAAACATTTTGGTATGTTCGGTCGGGGCCCTAGGGCCCCAAGTGTTAATCGGACAAGGCTTTGACCAAGTTTGGACTTGGGAGCATCAACTGTAGCTTTCAGCTTCTGGTGCAATAGCACCTACGGAGGGCAGCCGTAGGTTCGAGCTCACAAAAGCGAACAAGGACCAGCAGAAGCGGCCAAGGAACCACAGATGAGCTCCTCCATCCGCAGAAGGGGGACCGCAGAAGCGGGATCTTGTCCGCAGAAGCGGAGCCACTCAGTCTGGGCTAGGACTGCACCTACAATTATTTTTGTCCAAGTGCGGCACCACAGATGCGACTCTAGATCCGCAAAAAGTGAAAATTGCTGGGGCAGTGAGGTTGTTTTAAAATGGCTTAGGCCATTTTTGAGCTCATTTATTGCATTCCTTTGGCAATTTTGGAGCTCTTAGAGAAGGGTTTTCACCTAAAACTTTGAGGTAAGTAATTTCTACGCTATGTGAGTTAAATACATAGATTATGGGTTTGACATATAAATTTTGTGAAATCATGGGTTTAGATGAAAAACATAGGTCTTTGAGAAAAATGGGATTTAACCACGAAAATGGTTATGGAATTTAGTGAAAGTTATATATTTGAGTTCGTGAGGGTATGTGTAATAACTTTCTTTAAAAAATTCCAGAATCCGAGCATGTGGGCTCGGAGGTGAAATTTAGGAATTCTTCAATTAGGATTGGGAAATCACTTTAATAGTTAGGATATGAAATTTGAACGATTGATTATTTTATTGTCACGACCCAAACTAGAGGGTCATGACTCGCACCCGGGCCATACTTGCCGAGCACCAACGTACATTTTATCTAACCTTCCTTATTATCTTTAAGGGCTGACGAGATCAATATAAATGGTAGATATGGATCATGAACAACCAGCAATGTTAGATAATGGCATGAACATACTTAACATGGAATAACCAGACAATTAGGAAACTATATATAAGGTACGAGCTAGCACGCTGCCATGAAAGACTATGCAACAAAAATCAGCCGACAAGGCATACCAAATTATATATGAGTCGACACATGTCAATGAGCCTCTAAAGGAACTTAAGTGTTGCGACATATCCGGAATAGGGCCCCGACATACCCATAATGTCTAAAACAAAAATGCATACCAATACCACGGCAAGTCCGGAGAAGGGATCTTGCCAATAACCGCTGAACTGGGCAGCCTTGTTACAACAAAAACCGATGGGCCGCGACGGGCACCCGGTACCTTACTCAACCGAGTACCAACGTAACGTATCGTTCTTATTACATTATCATATACACATGACATATGGGTCTAATAGGCCAACATGATCCTTTATAAACTCAAAACATAGGCCGACAAGGCCGTGCAATCCTTCACGTACAAGACATACATCTACAAGCCTCTAAGAATACATAAATGTAATAAAGGCCGGGATAGAGTCCCGCCATACCAAATAATACATGTCTAAATTATACTAACCAAACGAGCAACTCCGAAGCAAATGGAGCTCACCAACATCTTTTGCTGAGCTGATAGCCTACTTAGAGGGCTCTCAACCTGTCTATCAGGACCTGCAGGCATGAAACACAGCGTCCCCAAGCAAAATGGACATTAGTACGAATAATGTACCGAGTATATAAGGCACATAAGTAAATACATTAGAGACATGGAAGAAATAAAGAGTACATGACTCAACCTTCAAGTATGAATAACTTTGTAAATCATAAATTACTTTTAGCATCATGAATGTGCGTATGAATGTCATGTCGTGCATAGGTACACGTTTCATAACATCATCAGCCCCTGAGGGCATTCCATTATATCATACCAGCCACTGTGGGCAAAATCATCATCGTATGCCAGCTGATTAGGTGGTAGTGCGTGTATAATGCCATAACCTTTCCCATATCCCATATACATATATTTACATATATACGAGTATATAACGCCATTTCAGTACATACATATATATGCGTATATAACGCTGTTTGAATCATATTTCAGCCTCTATGGGCAACATCATCATCATATACCAGCTGATCAGGTGGTGATGCGTATATAACGCCGTAACCTTTTCCCATATCCCATATACATATATTTACATATATACGCGTATATAACGCCATCTAGTCATAGATCAATGCACATGAATGCAATGCATGAAAAGTACGTCAATAAAATCATTCGGATGGTCATAAGACCACTTTGCCTCTTGAGCAATATCTAAAGTAAGATCTTTTCAACTTTTGTATTTTTCTGAGACTCATGAACAAATGATAAAATATTATGACACACGGAAATTAAAGAACATAGATATTTCTAATACTTCTATGAATAGAGTCATTCATGGAATTTGTGCATTTTCACGTTTCGTTCGTATCATATGGATCATGCCAAAAGAAAGAAGGGATAGCCTTAACATACCTAAGCCGATTCTCTTGACAATCCCTCTAACACAGGTCAATTGTGACAAATTACGTAACAGAGTATCGAAGAAGGAAAAAATCCGTATGATATTCTTGAGAAAGATTATACTGTGTTCTCTTAGAATTGCGTCTCACGCTGCGATTATAAAATTCCAGATTGTGTTACAGAATATGTAACTTGCTAGTATGGCGTTGAAACCCATATAGGCTGCCATGGAATTGTAGTATAAAAGAAGTAAAGAAGAAGGAGATGATGTTAATTTTAGGGGCATGTGATATTGAATAGATTGTAAAGATAGTGGACTGAATAGGATTAGTTTGTCACTTTAAATGGGAGCACACGTATTTACACGTACAGTAGTACTTTTCATAAGACATGGATACGTGTTTTCTTGAAAAATGTATTAATTCTTATCCACAAAAATTGTTTAATTAATTTGATAATCTCCCACTAACCAATAATCCCCATAATTAAGAATTATCCCAAATTACTTTATATATTGCTCATTTTTATCATACCTTATACACTTCTCTATCATGGCGATGTGGTACCTTGTATGGTACTAGTCCATCAATTCCAGATATTTTAGTTTGGGCCATATTTTATCCCAAAATATCAAACTTTGACAAAATTCTTTTTCTTAGACTTGTTCCCCCTTTTACCTTCATGAATTTACTAATCACTTGTGAAATAGCATAATCCTTATAATCCCCAAAATAAATCTCATTCCCGAATTTGCATCGATTAATCTTACGACGAAGCTTTATTATACGACGACACTTTAATGTACGAAAATGCGAAATATAATATCTCATTTTTAGTCTTTCATCATTTTACTTATGGCATACTTTCACGCACGAAAACCTGGGTGTAACATCATTCCCCCCTTTGGAACATTCGTTCTCGAATGTTGACTGGTGCATTTCTCGTTTTCGTACCTTATGTCTTCTAAATACTTTGTGCTCTTCTTTCCATCATAGAAACTGTTCTATGAGTAAATCCAAATGCTAGGGAATTCCCTCCTCTAGGCCTCTTTCATACCCCACGATTTGTAATCGGAATTCGTCCAATCTTGTAACTGTTGGTACCTTTTGTCATGCAGCATGTACGACTTCTTCCTACTATGTGCGCCTATGAGACTCTGTCCTTTAGCTTTTAGCCAATCGCCTTTTCTTAATTTGGGAACATATATAGAACTCGAAGAGATGTCCCTTTGGGTATCTATGAGTATATTGAAGTTCTTCTTTCGGTACTTTGTTGAACTCACGAATATTGCTATATCTTATCGCATGGGTCCGTTTAGCCGTCCATATGACTTTAGTGCATCCAGCTGGGTCATACTATACCATAACTCTTACTTTGATTTTTAGTAGCTGAGGTCGACGACGAAACTCTAGGTTACTCTTCCACTGTTTATCATATATGTATAAGTCTAAGTCCTTTAATACTTTCTCATTACTGTTCATCTTAGGAATTATTGTCTAATTTCATCTCGTACTTTGTAACTTTTATCCATCCATTATTGATTCACCTCAATGTTTATTTATAATCTTCCATCGATAACTTGAAACTTCTTACGTAATACATTGCCACTAGGGTTTAAGTTGCATCGAGGAATATTTGAAGTGATTCCCATAATCGTATTTCATAGTGTCTCAATGTGATTCACCTTATGGGGTATCTTAATTTCGTGCCGTTCGCGAAATCTTTTTCTCCTCCTCTTCTTCTATTTTTTTCAAATCATTATTTGAACGAAGGCCCAAACTTCATTCTTTATCTGTGACAACTATACCCTCATTTTATTACTGGGTCAGCATTTCATTCTTTCTAAATGCCATTTGTCTTTGACTTCTTTGAGTTCATTCAGGCTGCACTAAGCTTTGTATAACATAGACAAATAATATGATCTTATTGTTTTCATGGGCTTAATTATCCATTTTGTTACTTTCCCATTCACATATTTTTATCCTTGCTCCTATCTTCTATAACCTTGTTGCTTCACCATATAATAACTTTTGACCTACACATCTCTATTTTTATTACTTGAAACCTTTCAACTTGCCTGTATCATAGATTTCCTTATTTCATTTGGAACATCAAACGAGACATCGCATCGTCTGTAATTCTTCTTTACCTTGTTAGTGAAACTTTTCGATACCTAGACCATAGGTTGGAAGATATGCTAATGACGATGCTGCTATTATTTCTGGATACTGAATCCCCATAATTATAGCTTTCTATCCGAAGTATGGACTATTCACGATCTTCTGTCTTTGAGTATCTCGTACGTTGTTCACCTTTACCTTTCATACCTTACAATCTCACATCGTATCTTCTATCTCTCTCACGACCTCCCTTCCACCTAGGTGTAATTCACGTCTATAACTTGAAGCTCTATTATAATACTCGCACCTTTTGTACATATACAATTCGGTGAGAACTTCGTACTAACTTCTTATGAGGCTGGTACTTCTTCTAACTAGGTTCCTTGTAAAGCCATTACAGATTATGGTTGTTGTGTTATTTCTCTTGAACATCTGATACTAAGAGTGATTCTGTCATGTTCTCCTGCACAACTTCTATAATTTTTCTAGGTCCAATAATCATACTCCTGATTTACTTAGGTGATGTAATTCTTTAGTTTCCTCTTGCTTTTGATCCTCCTTTACGTAGGCTTAAGATATCTTCCGATCTGTGGCTCATGGTATCAGTTATTACCTTAGCCTTTCATGGGCATTATGAAATATCCATGGTACAATCTTCTAACAATTCAATCTTTTGTCGATGCCATGGGCTTAATTCTTTTATTCCATCTTAGCTTTCTTTCAATGTAAGTTATTACTTTTCCTGGTCTTTTTGCCCCCTCGTTGCGTCCATACTTAGCTTATCTTAGTGACCACACTTGCCAGAGTTCTTATACAACTCATATGATCTCGAATATTTCTTTTAACACTAACTTCCCATTCATTAGCCAAGGTAGGTGCCACTTTCCTTTGGAATGCTTACAATGTTGTTGTGAGATTATTGTTACACGACCATTTCCTCTTTAGGTCATTGTGCTTAGGTTGAAGCCTTCTTTCCTATCTCCTCAGCTAGTCTTTTGTTGTAGTACTTATGGAGAACACTTGACTCTCGTAAAGCTGTGAGATTATTACAAACCTTTTTGATGTCCTTACTAGCCTATAATCATCCATAGTTGCTTAGATCCATGCCCTTGTGCTTGTATGGTTGCTTCTGATCTGATATTTTGATTGCCTTCCCAGTGGCACTTTCTTTTATCCCCGTAACATTCATACGTATGTTTAACTAACCCGGCTCTTGTTTGAATGTATCTCAAGTATTATAATTATATTCTCCAAGGCTGAATTCTCCATGTTAGGTTCTACTATGTTTATCTTAAACGAACTGATGACTCGTTTGTAACCTCCTATTTAGCCAAAACTGAGATCTTCTTGACCAATTACTAACTACTCGTTGGCCCATTGTCATATCAATATTCCTCGTAATCTTTCTTGGTTTATTTCCTTTGTCTTAACTTATGTCTCGTACTGACTTCTTATTTTTTAATAACAGCTCGGGCAGGAACCTTTACTTCCTCTCCTTGACGTCGTGCTTGCACAATATTCTTTAATCGTAGCGTATCTGTAAGATTTGGTTAAGTGCCATCTCATTCCTCTTTCATTTATTGCATTCTTCCTTTACCATTCCATAGTCACCAGAACCCCTTTATTTTAGTCACCAGAAACCCTTTATTTTAACTTAATGCCACATCACTCCATATTCCCCCCCCTTTAGGGGTGTACTAAGAGATGAAGATATGAGGATCTACCTATAGATGTTTTACCTCTTCATCTTTGGCGTCGTTTATCAACATCAATGATCTTTACTCGCCTTGCAGCAATCCTTCTGTACCAATGATAACAAATTTCCTTACTCCCGAGGATGACACTTAGCGTAACTGGCACATATAGTCCCTTAAGCTTAATTTTGCTCACATTGCTTGCTTTAGGGAAGCGTCTTCGTGAGTGACCATCCTCTGAATTCATCATGAATTTTCTTTTGTGGTCCATTCTATTACCGCCGGAACGAAATCTGAAATTCCCATGATGCCGAGTACTTTTCAATCATTCAGTCCATAATTTATATTTAGTTTATCTTGTTTACCAGCCCATACTGATTTCTATTACTCTGGGGATTAACTCTCCCCTCTGGTAGTCGCGTTGGAGTCACAAACTTGTTTCTCGAAATGAGGATATAACCTTATGGCCTATACACTTTTGTTCTCTTAAGGCCCATCATCTTTCGTCTCTTTCTTCATTTGACTATAGGTTCCATAACACTCTACCATTTTCATTCATGTATCACACCTTATTTATAATGCTTCCTTATCTCTCTTCTCATTACTCTGCTAATATTTCTTCATATCTCTTTTCTTGTGAAAACTTCAATACAACATTCTTCGCTTTTAGCTTTCCTTTGCTCCATCCAGTGGCTCTTCAAGTTGCTTAACATTCTTGCTTTACTAGGGACGCAAGCCACACTAAGGTAATATTTATTCCTTCACGGCTTATAGTGCATGTCTTTGTAGTACTCATACATGTACTATTTTAAAGTGTACCATCTGGGTGTCTCACAAGGAGATCTATTAGCACATTTTCCATTTTCTTCGAAAATGTCAACTAAAACAAACAATTCATCCATCATGTCTTCTTATACTATTTCTATTAACCCCCATAGGGCATATCCAGAATGGGTGCGACTAATTGTATATACCTCTGTTACATTTAAATATAACTCAAAAAGCTTATGTTCCTCTGCCTGAATTATAAACACTGTTAACCCTTTTTAACTGGGCGTCTCGTACCCTTCTTCATCTTGGTTCTTTTACTTGCTGAAACTTGTACTTATCTTCTTAATCTCTTATTGTCCTTCACCATAAAGATAGATAAGCATTATTTCCTTAAGGCTTCTTACCAGGAAGTTTACACCTTTCAGTACACTCATGATCTGCTAAAGACCTCATATTTACATATCGTAGGCATCATACAAAAATTCAATTCCTTTTACTCAGCTCTTCCTCAACTATCTCTCTTTCCAACCTTCTTTCCAGTTGTAGGCATCATCTTATTATGAATAAAATAATATTTCGAACCTTGGATTCTTATAAGTGAGCTCTCCCACATGATCTAGACTAAGAAGAAAAAGTGACAATCTTAAATGCCCTGCAGCCTCCTGCTTATAAGTGTGGTGCATGACACACCCATAAACAAGACTCTACCAGACACGGCTTGTAGATATCCCTAGGAAAGAACAGCTCTGATACCACTTTTGTCACGACCCAAACCGATGGGCCGCGATGGGCACCCGGTACCTTACTCAACCGAGTACCAACGTAACATATCGTTCTTAATACATCATCATATACACATGACATATGGGCCTAATAGGCCAACATGATCCTTTATAAACTCAAAACATAGGCCGACAAGGCCGTGCAATCTTTTACGTACAAGACATATATCTACAAGCCTATAAGAATACATAAATGTAATAAATGTTGGGATAGAGTCCCGCCATACCAAACAATACATGTCTAAATTATACTAACCAAACGAGCAACTCCGAAGCAAATGGAGCGCACCAACATCTTTTGCTGAGCTGATAGCCTACTTGGAGGGCTCTCGACCTATCTATCGGGACCTGCGGGCATGAAACACAGTGTCCCCAGGAAAAATGGATGTCATTACTAATAATGTACCGAGTATGTAAGGCACATAAGTAAGTACATCAGAGACATGGAAGAAATATAGAGTATAGGACTCAACCTGCAAGAAAGAATAACTTTGTAAATGATAAATTACTTTTAGCATCATGATGTGTGTATGAATGTCATGTCGTGCATAGGTACATGTTTCATAATATCATCAGCCTCTGAGGGCATTCCATTATATCATACCGGCCACTGTGGGCAGAATCATCATCGTATACCAGCTGATCAGGTGGTAGTGCGTATATAATGCCATAACTTTTCCCATATCCCAAATACATATATTTACATATATAACGCCGTTTGATTACATACATATATATATGCGTATATAACGCTGTTTGTATCATATTTCAGCCACTATGGGCAACATCATCATCATATACCAGCTGATCAGGTAGTGATGCGTATATAACACCGTAACCTTTTTTCATATCCCATATACATATATTTACATATATACGCGTATATAATGCCATATGGTCATGAGTCAATGCACATGAATGCAATGCATGAAAAGTACGTCAATAAAATCATTCGGAATGTCATAAGACCACTTTGCCTCTTGAGCAATATCTAAAGTAACATCTTTTCAACTTTCGTATTGTTTTGAGACCCATGAACAGATGATAAAATATTATGACACATGAAAATTCAAGAACATAGATATTTATAATACTTCTATAAATAGAGTCATTCATAGAATTTGTGCATTTGCACGTTTCGTTCGTATCATATGGATCATGCCAAAAGAAAGAAGGGATAGCCTTAACATACCTGAGCCGATTCTCTTGACAATTCCTCTAACACAGGTCTATTGCGACAAATTACGTAACGGAGTATCGAAGAAGGAAAAAATCCATATAATATTCTTGAGAAAGATTATACTGTGTTCTATTAGAATTGCGTCTTACACTAGGATTATAAAATTCCAGATTGTGTTATAGAATATGTAACTTGCTAGTATGGCGTTGAAGCCCATATAGGCTGCCATGGAACTGTAGTATAAAAGAAGTAAAGAAGAAGGAGATGATGTTAATATTAGGGGCATGTGATATTAAATAGATTGTAAAGATAGTGGACTGAATAGGATTAGTTTGTCACTTTAAATGGGAGCACACGTATTTACACATACAGTAGTGTTTTTCATAAGACATGGATATGTGTTTTCTTGAAAAGTATATTAATTCTTATCCACAAAAATTATTTAATTAATTTGATAATCTCCCACTAACCAATAATCCCCATAATTAAAAATTATCCTAAATTACTTTGTATATTGCTCATTTTTATCATACCTCATACACCTCTCTATCATGGCCATGTGGTACCTTGTATGGTACTAGTCCATCAATACCGGGTATTTTAGTTTGGGCCATATTTTATCCCAAAATGTCAAACTTTGACAAAATTCTTTTTCTTAGACTTGCTCCCTCTTTCACCTTCATGAATTTACTAATCACTTGTGAAATAGCATAATCCTTAAAATCCCCAAAAAAAATCTCATTCCCGAATTTGCATCGATTAATCTTACGATGAAGATTTATTGTACGACGTCTCTTTAATTTACGAAAATGCGAAATATAATATCTCATTTTTAGACTTTCATCATTTTACTTATGGCGTACTTTCACGCACGAAAACCTGGGTGTAGCATCATTCCTCCCTTTGGAACATTCGTTCTCGAATGTTGACTGGTGCACTTCTCGTTTTCGTAACTTATGTCTTCTAAATACTTTGTGCTCTTCTTTCCATCATGGAAACTGTTCTGTGAGTAAATCCAAATACTAGGGCATTCCCTCCTTTAGGCCTCTTTCACACCCCACGATTTGTAATCAGAATTCGTCCAATCTTGTAATTGTTGGTACCTTTTGTCATGCAGCATGTACGACTTCTTCATACTATGTGCGCCTATGAGACTCTTTCCTTTAGCTTTTATCCAATCGCCTTTTCTTACTTTGGGAACATATACAAAACTCTACAAGATGTCCCTTTGGGTATCTATGAGTATATTGAAGTTCTTCTTTCGGTACTTCGTTGAACTCACAAATATTGCTATATCTTATCGCATGGTTCCGTTTAGCCATCCATATGACTTTACTGCATCCAGCTGGGTCATACTATACAACAACTCTTACTTCGATTTTTAGTTGCTGAGGTCGACGACCAAACTCTAGGTTACTCTTCCACTGCTTATCATATATGTATAAGTATAAGTCCTTTAATACTTCCTCATTACTGTTCATCTTAGGAATTATTGTCTAATTTCATATCTTACTTTGTAATTTTTATCCATCCATTGTCGATTCACCTCAATGTTTATCTATAATCTTCCATCGATAACTTGAAACTTCTTACGTAATACATTTCCACTAGGGCTTAAGTTGCATCGAGGAATATTTGAAATGATTCCCATAATCGTATTTCATAGTGCCTCCATATGATTCACCTTATGGGGTATCATAATTTCGTGCCGTCCGTGAAATGTTTTCTCCTCCTCTTCTTCTATTTTATTCAAATCATTATTCAAACGAAAGCCCAAACTTCATCCTTTATCTGTGACAACTATACCCTCATTTTATTACTGGGTCAGCATTTCATTCTTTCTAAATGCCATTTGTCTTTGACTTTTTTGAGTTCATTCAGGCTACACTAAGCTTTGTATTACATAGACAAATCATATGCTCTTATTGTTTTCATGGGATTAATTATCTATTTTGTTACTTTCCCATTCACATATTCTTATCCTTGCTCCTGTCTTCTAGAACCTTGTTGCTTCACTATACAATAACTTTTGACCTAAACATCTCTATTTTTATTACTTGAAACCTTTCAACTTGCCTGCATCATAGATTTCCTTATGTCATTTGGAACATCAAACGAGACATCGCATCGTCTCTAATTCTTCTTTACTCTGTTAGTCAAACTTTTCGATACCTAGACCATAGGTTGGAAGATATGCTAATGTTGATGCTGCTATTATTTCTGGATACTGAATCCCCATACTTATAGCTTTCTATCCGAAGTATGGACTATTCACGATCTTCTGTCTTTGAGTATCTCATACGTTGTTCACCTTTACCTTTCATACCTTACAATCTCACATCGTATCTTCTATCTCTCTCACGACCTCCCTTCCACCTAGGTGTAATTCACGTCTATAACTTAAAGCTCTATTATAATACTCGCACCTCTGGTACATACACAATTCGGTGGGAACTTCGTACTGACTTCTTATGAGGCTTGTACTTCTTCTAACTGGGTTCCTTGTAAAGCCATTACATATTGTGGTTGTTGTGTTATTTCTCTTGAACATATGATACTAAGAGTGATTCTGTCATGTTCTCCTGCACAACTTCTTCATCTTGCTTCTTGTACTTGCTGAAACTTGTACTTATCTTTTTAATCTCTCATTGTCCTTCACCATAAAGATGGATAGGCATTCTTTCCTTAAGGCTTTTTACCAGGAAGTTTACACCTTTCAGTACACCCATGATCTGCTAAAGACCTCATATTTACATATCGTAGACATCATACAAAACTCCAATTCCTCTTACTCAGCTCTTCCACAACTATTTCTCTTTCCAACCATCTTTCCAGTTGTAGGCATCGTCTTATTACGAATAAAATAGAATTTCAAAACTTGGATTCTTATAAGTGAGCTCTACCACACGATCTAGAGTAATAAAAAAGAGTGAAAATCCCAAATGCCCTGTAGCCTCCTGCTTATAAGTGTGATGCACGACACACCCATAAACAAGACTCTACTAAACACGACTAGTAGACATCCCTAGGAAAGAACGGCTCTGATACCACTTTTGTCACGACCCAAACCGATGGGTCGCGACGGGCACCCGGTACCTTATTCAATCGAGTACCAACTTAACGTATCTTTCTTATTACATCATCATATACACATGACATATGGGCCTAATAGGCCAACATGATCCTTTATAAACTCAAAACATAGGCCGACAAGGTCGTGCAATCTTTCACGTACAAGACATATATCTACAAGCCTCTAAGAATACATAAATGTAATAAAGGTTGGGATAGAGTCCCGCCATACCAAACAATACATGTCTAAATTATACTAACCAAACGAGCAACTCCGAAGCAAATGGAGCGCACCAACATCTTTTGCTGAGCTGATAGCCTACTTGGAGGGCTCTCGACCTATCTATCGGGACCTGCGGGCATGAAACATAGCGTCCCCAGGCAAAAGGGATGTCAGTACTAATAATGTACCGAGTATGTAACGCACATAAATAAGTACATCATAGACATGGAAGAAATATAGAGTACATGACTCAACCTGCAAGTATGAATAACTTTGTAAATGATAAATTACTTTTAGCGTCATGCATGTGCGTATGAATGTCATGTCGTGCATAAGTACATGTTTCATAACATCATCAGCCTCTGAGGGCATTCCATTATATCATACCGGCCACTGTGGGAAAAATCATCATCGTATACCAGCTGATCAGGGGGTACTGCGTATATAACGCAATAACTTTTCCCATATCCCATATACATATATTTACATATATACGCATATATAATGCCGTTTGATTACATACATATATATGCGTATATAACGCCGTTTGTATCATATTTCAGCCATTGTGGGCAACATCATCATCATATACCAGTTAATAAGATAGTGATGCGTATATAATGTCGTAACCTTTTTCCATATCCCATATACATATATTTACATATATACGCGTATATAACGCCATCTGGTCATGAGTCAATGCACATGAATGCAATGCATGAAAAGTACGTCAATAAAATCATTCGGAATGTCATAAGACCACTTTGCCTCTTGAGCAATATCTAAAGTAACATCTTTTCAACTTTTGTATTGTTTTGAGACCCATGAACAGATGATAAAATATTATGACACATGGAAATTCAAGAACATAGATATTTCTAATACTTCTATGAATAGAGTCATTCATAGAATTTGTGCATTTGCACGTTTCGTTCGTATCATATGGATCATGCCAAAAGAAAGAAGGGATAGCCTTAACATACCTGAGCCGATTCTCTTGACAATCCCTCTAACACAGGTCAATTGCGACAAATTACGTAACGGAGTATCGAAGAAGGAAAAAATCCGTATGATATTCTTAGGAAAGATTATACTGTGTTCTCTTAGAATCGCGTCTTACGTTGCGATTATAAAATTCCAGATTGTGTTACAGAATATGTAACTTGCTAGTATGGCGTTGAAGCCCATATAGGCTGCCATGGAATTGTAGTATAAAAGAAGTAAAGAAGAGGAGATGATGTTAATTTTAGGGGCATGTGATATTGAATAGATTGTAAAGATAATGGAATGAATAGGATTAGTTTGTCACTTTAAATGGGAGCACACGTATTTACACATACAGTAGTGCTTTTCATAAGACATGGATATGTGTTTTCTTGAAAAGTGTATTAATTCTTATCCAAAAGTCTTGATTAAGCTTGTCGACAAAAATTGTTTAATTAATTTGATAATATCCCACTAACCAATAATCCCCATAATTAAGAATTATTCCAAAATACTTTATATATTGCTCATTTTTATCATACCTTATACACCTCTCTATCATGGTCATGTGGTACCTTGTATGATACTAGTCCATCAATACCGGGTATTTTAGTTTGGGCCATATTTTATCCCAAAATGTCAAACTTTGACAAAATTCTTTTTCTTAGACTTGCTCTCCCTTTCACCTTCATGAATTTACTAATCACTTGTGAAATAGCATAATTCTTATAATCCCCAAAATAAATCTCATTCCCGAATTTGTTTCGATTAATCTTAAGACGAAGCTTTATTGTACGACGACGCTTTAATGTATAAAAATGCGAAATATAATATCTCATTTTTAGACTTTCATCATTTTACTTATGGCATACTTTCACGCACGAAAACCTGAGGTGTAACAAGCCTACTGTGGTGGGGGAGCTACGTCTACCCGTCTATCAGGACCTGCAGCACGGCACGCTACGTCCACAAATAAAAAGGACATCAGTATGAATAAAGTACTGAGTATGCGAGGTAGAAAAGCATAAGTATGAACAATAATGTGAATAAGGATAAAGAATATACAACCTGCAACATCTGGGTACCTCTGTGGGCTACTAACATGAAATGCATGATACAGACATATATATACATAAACTTTTAAAACACATGCCTCTGTGGGCATGATCATCATCATATCGTACCGGACCTCAAAAAGGACTCGGTAAAAATGTATCCGACTATCATAAGGCTCGATAGAATCGTACCCGGCCACGTGGAGCTCGGTAAACCCAACTAATATATGGTTGCACAATAGGTGCCGTACCCAACCGACTATAGCGCTTCTCGGTAGAGTAAAATAGATACATATATATATATATAATGCATGCTCGACTCATGGAATCACATTCTAAACCTGTCGGAGTGACGTAAAGTCGGTATCCTCTGTACACGTTATTAGGACTAACTCTTCACTATGAACCTTATAAGAATCAGGAAGTACCAACAACATTGATAACATAAGAATAAGAGAGGTAACGTCAACATCAATCGTTCCATAAGAGAGAAAACAATGTAAGTATTGCTACCTTCTAAGAGTAGAGTATCTTTGGAAGCTCATTCATTACATTATGTACAACTGGAGTCATGCAAAAGAAGGAAAGGGATATCCTTACATACTTGTATATACTTCCCAACCTCAAGCTATGCAAATATCATGACTCCTTAGTCTACAATAGGAGAAATGACACTATCATTAACGTTTAAGCGTCATAACTATTATGTACCGACCACAATCTATTTTATGATGAAACGGACAACACCTATTCTAATTATATGACTTCTCACAAGTGAAAACAATCACCAAACAGCCCAAACAACATCAATATTAATCATGTTGAGCCTCCCAAAAAAGTCCACCAACCGACAACATTACTACCAAGCCTTTCAATATATATTTCGCAAGTTATAGCTTCAATGACTTAGCCGCAACTTGGATAATCTTAAATACATGTAGAGTAAGAGGTTTCTTACATTTATATAGAAATAAAAACTCTAATTTGACCTTAATTGTCCACGAAATATCCCTCCAATGCTGCCACAACAACAAGGAAACGAAACTGGCAATCAATTAGGGTTTTTCAGTACTAAAATCACTTTAGAAGGCTTGAAATCACCTAGGGTTGATATTAAAAACTTGAGGGAGTATTTACAGAACATAAAACCCTTAAAACAACCTCCCACACGAGATGGAACAATACAAAAATGAGCAACAACAAGAAGAACAAGAAACTTACTAGCGCCACGGGATTCCCGACACTTGATTTGCATTGTTTGCCCTTTGTTTGGGTCTTGAATCTTGAGAGGTGTTTCTAGAGTTCTAAGGTCTGAATATACTGAAAATTAATGACTTAAATGGGTTCTAGGCATATTATATATATCCATATCTCTTAAACCGACTATGTGGGACCCATGGAGAGGTGCTTGGCGCGGTCTCGCAAAAATGCGAATATCTCTCTACTCTGATATCGTATTGATGAACGGTTAAATGTGTTGGAAACTAGACTCATAGATATTAAATTTGATGGGTATATCACCCTATAATACAAAGTAATTTAGGATAAAAGCTTAGTAATATTTGACCTAAAGTTTAAGTAAAATTATGAACGTAAGTTGCGACAGCTTTTGTCGACTGTTGTTTCATAACTCTTTTGACCTCAAGACATACGATACGAATATTATATGATTCAAATAACTTAAAACACGACCTCGTGAGTGTATTAAGTACCTATAGGTTTACCCAAAAATACGGCTGACAACATCCTTCATTCGTTTAACTTCTAATACTTGTTAACCACCCTTATACACCTTTGTATCATTTAAGACCAATAGGTTTAACTTCTTATCATATCAAAGATAATCTCTTATTGGATTTACGTTGACTAACTTAAGGCATAAACTAATGTATGTGAATATGGATTGTAATATTTATATAACATTTGACTAGTTTCGTGTCGTTTGACACCGAGCTGAGGGTTTAAAGCACAATTATGGACAGGAAAGTAAGCTTTGAGACGAGGTAAGTCTCTTTTCTAACCTTGTTAGAGGGAATTAACACCATAGGTTAGTTGAACTAATATTTTATTATATTTTTGGGGGCTACGTACGCACGAGGTGACTAGAGTCCATGCATACCTACTAAGTATGCTTATGTTTGGGTAGTCTCGGTCCCAAATCATGTTATATTTGCGATGTTTGCACCTTACTTGTTAATTTAAGAGGTTAAATCTTATTGGAACTTGATAAAGGAATTGTAAAAGGTCGAAATTTATTTACTTGAGTTTTGGACGGGTTACTCGACCGTTAATAAGAAATTGGTGCTCTTTTGAATATTAACCTCTTAATAAATCTGAATCGGTTGTTTATATAGTATCTTCTCTTCTTGTGGAGCAGATGAAACGCCTCGGTTGTAGAATAGATGCATCTATATTTTGTGTCGTTCGACCCTCGGCAGTGCACATTTTATATATTTTTACTTTAGATTGGGCCGTATGACCTCGGCATAATTCGTGCGCAATGATGCTAGGAGCCCAATTTTACTTGATATTGTTTCATTGGCTTGAGAGGTTAAATTGTTAAATGATGGAAATTGAATTGGGTTTACTATTAGTGAAAACATTATTTATATATTTCTTGTTATTGAGTTTTCAACTTCATTTATGTAGCCCATGCTTAATTATAATCTCGGTATTTTATTGTTAGCCCATAGTAAGTGTCAAAGTTGACCCCTCATCACTACTTCTTCAAGGTAAGACTAGATACTTACTGGGTACATGTTGTTTATGTACTCACGCTACACTTCTGCACTACCCGTGTAGGATCTGAGGTAGGTGCATCTGGTTATCATCCCGGCGTGCACTCTTGACTACCTAGAGACTTTGTGGTGAGTTGCCTTCCGAGCCCGTTCTGCAACACCTGGAGTCTTTCTTTTGCTTTTACTTTCTATCTATTTCACTTCAGACAATAGTGTAATATTTTTTTATATTCTACTAGTAGCTCATGCACTTGTGACACTAGGTTTTGGAGATTATGCTAGTAGACACATGACGATTTTTGGTTACTTACTCATTTTATTTGTTCTTAAAAATTGTTTATCTCTTATTTTATTAAATTCTCACTTCTTGTTTATTAACTAATTAAAAATCAACTATTTCTAAATTGTTAAAAGAAACAATCAGGTGGTTAGTTCACTGTTGGCTTGCTTAGCGGTAATGTTGGGCGTCATCACGGCCTATAGAAGAAGTTGGGTCATGACAATGTATCTGGTATTTGTGACATGTTTGAACATATTTGATGCATTATGTCTCCATGGTCATCCAGAAATGCCATGCTCTTAATATTTTCTTGGCCATACTAAACCGTTCACGTGAGGTCCGCAAGTTCTGGCGTGTATTTGTTCAAGCAATCTTGATGCCTCCTTGGCATTGATGCATCGCAGCAATCCCAAGTCAGGATTCCTTCTATACAGAATTCCTCCGCTGTGAAAGAAATGGTTGGCCAATCTTCGAAGTGTGTGCTTATGAGTATGTGTAGCATTCTCTAGGTAGGTATTCATTGATATCGTGGAACCATATATTTCCGTCAAATTATTCTTCAAAATCGGCTCAGTAAGCTGGCTACTTACGGAACATGATCGATGAAACTCTTGCCCGGATGTTGTATCATGGAAGACAAGGTAGCCAATGTATCTGCGAACTCATTCTGCATCCTTGGAATATGTTTGAAATCTATCTTTGTGAATCTCTTGATCAATTCTTGTACAGAATGAAAGTACGCCAATATTTTAGTGTTCTTGGTAGCCCATTCTCCTAGTACCTAGTGTACCAATAGATCAGAATCTCCAATTACCAACAACTCCTGAATGTTTATATCGATGACCAACATGAGTCCTAAGATGCAAGACTCATATTCTTCCACATTGTTGGTGCACGGGAACCTGAGCTCTGTGGATACCGGATAGTGTTGATCGATTTCTTATACTAAAATAGCTCTAATGCCCACTCCCTTGAAGTTTGGTGCTCCGCTGAAATACATTCTCCAACTGTCATATGTTTTGGCAATATCTTCACCTACAAATGACACTTCCTTATTCGGAAAATACGTCTTCAATGGTTCATATTTTCTGTCTCCAGAGTTCTTTGCCAAGCACTTTGACAGCCTTTTGAGTCGCACAAATGATGTCAAATTCACATAGTAATATCTGCCACTTTGCTAACTTACCTATAGGCATGGGTTTCTGAAAGATGTATTTCAGCGAATCCATCCTTGATATGAGATATGTAGTGTACCCACAGAAATAACGTCTCAACTTCTGGGCTATCCATGTCAAAGCACATCAAGTGCGCTCTAGTAAAGAATTTCGGGCCACGTAAAGTGGAACTTCTTGCTCAGATAATATATTTCCTGCCCTTTCCTCCCAGTTTCATAATATTGCCCCAAAATGCAGTCAAAGGCTCCATCTAGCATGGATAGATACAACAATAGAGGTCTTCCTGGTTCAGGCGGGACCAACACGGGCGGTTTAGATAAGTACCTTTTGATTTTGTCAAAAGCCTTTTGACATTCTTTGGTCCATATTGTCGCAACATCTTTCCTTAGCATCTTGAAGATCGACTCATATATCACTGTTGATTGTGCTATAAAGTGGTTGATATAATTGAGTCGTCCCAGGAAACTCATCACATTATTCTTGTTCTTTGGCGGTGGCAAGTCCTTAATAGCTTTGACTTTCGACGGGTCTAGATCAATACCCCGACATGTGGCAATAAAACCCAGCAACTTCCTAGCAGGGACTCCGAAGGTACATTTTGAAGGATTCAACTTCAAATTCTATTTTCAAAGTCGGTTGAAAAACTTATCCAGGTCTTCTATGTAATCTGAACTCCTTTTAGATTTGATGATAACATCATGCACGTACACCTCTATTTCCTTGTGTATCATGTCGTGGAAAAGAATCGTCATGGCCCTCATGCAGGTGACCCCAGTGATGTCGCCCAAACTCACACCACAAATATAGGTTGTGAGGCGATCGAAGCAATAATACAAACCCAATGCAAGTTGGGGTCGAATCCACATGGAGTTAGATTTTGGATTAGGTATACACCTAGTGTAACTGCATGATGTACCCCAAATTACACTTCCACATTTTCAATTGTCTTTTCTACTTTTACTTTTTAAGCTATTGATTGTAATTGTAGAGCTAACAACAACAACGACGACCAAATAAAATCCCACTAGTGGGGTCTGGGGAGGGTAGTGTGTACGCAGACCTTACCCCTACCCTGAAAGACCCTCGGCTCAAGAAGACAAAAACAAAAGGAGACATTATCAGTAACACCACAAAAATAATATGAAATAATATGAAAAACAGGAAGAACATGAAATCAAGAAAAAAGATACAAAGCAAAAGTAAAATAGTATCCCTACCAAACTAGTCTCATAAAGTTATGACATGAGGCAAGACTCAACTACCTCCTAATCTACAACCCTAATACTCGACCTCCACATGTCCCTATCAAGTTCCATGTCCTCGAAAATTTGATGTCTCGCCATATCGTGCCTAATCACCTCCCCCAATACTTCTTAGGCCGCCCTATACTTCTTTTTGTGCCCTCTACAACCAGCCGTTCACACCTACTCTGAACATGCCTGAACCATCTGATCCTCGCTTCCCGCATCTTGTCATCAATGGGAGCCACACACACTTTCTCCCAAATATCATCATTCCTAATCTTATCCATCCTAGTATGCCCGCACATCCACCTCAACATCCTCATTTCCGCTACCTTCATCTTCTGGGTATGTGAGTTCTTAACCGGCCAACACTCAGCCCCATACATTATAGCCGGTCTAACCGCGGTTTTAAAGAACTTACCTTTGAGTATCAATGGCACTCTCTTGTCATACAATACTCCAGTTGCTAACCTCCACTTCATCCATCCTACCCCAATACGGTGTGTGACATCATCGTCGATATCCTCTCCCCCCAAATAACCGACCTATGGTACTTGAAGCTGCCTCTACTCGGGATGACATGTGATTCAAGCCTCACATTCACTCCCACTTCCCCCCTGCTCAGCGCTGAACTTACACTCCAGGTATTCCGTCTTCGTCCTGCTAGGCTTGAAACCCTTAGATTTAAGAGCCTGTCTCCAAACATCCAACCTCTCATTAACACCGGCTTGTGACTCATTAATCAGAACTATGTCATCGGCGAACAACATGCACCATGGCACATCCCCTTAAATGTGGTGTGTTAACGCGTCCATCACCAGGGCAAGAACCTGAACTGGTTATCGGAAACGGACACCGTCATCCTCAACCTTGCTTCAACCACCCTCTCCCACACTTTCATAGTATGACTCAGTAATTTGATACCCCTATAATTGTTACAACTCTGAATATCACCCTTGTTCTTATACAATGGGACTATAGTACTCCACCTTCACTCATCCGGCATCCTCTTCGCCTTAAAAATAACATTCAACAACCTAGTCAACCACTCCAAACTTGCTTTCCCCACGCACTTCTAAAATTCTACCAGAATCTCGTCGGGCCCGGTCTCTCTGCCCCTACTCATGTTACTCATAGATTCCATGACCTCCTCCACCTTGATGTGGCTATAGTACCCAGAGTCACTATGACTCTCAGAATGCTCCAATTCACCTAGCACAATATCTCGATCCCCTACTTCATTAAGAAGTTTTTGAAAGTAAGTCTGCCCTTTACTCTTAATCTAGGAATCTTCCATCAATACTCTACCATTGTCGTCCTTGATGCATCTCACTTGGTCTAAATCTCGAGCTTTCCTCTCCCTCAGCTTGGCAAGCCTAAATAACTTCTTCTCCCCGCCTTTTCCCTAGTTCCTCATACATACGACCATAAGCCGCAATCTTAGCCTCCGTGACCACCAGCTTCGCTTCCTAGCCACCTTATACCTTTCCATGAACACACGCCTCTAATTGTAGAGCTAAGAGACAATATTTTTGGTTTTGGTTGTTTTTCAAGTTATGAAAGATCTAGGGTTGCAACTTCTTCCTAGTTGGTTACCTAACGGATTTAGAGCTTTAGGGTATGTTTGGTTGATCGGGATACAATATAGTAATAATACTAAATTACTCACTCTATACCTCTCGGTAGTTTGAGTGAGTTTGCCCGACTTGGCTTACTCAAGTCCAAATGAGTATTTTCACAAAGCAAGTGATAAATGCTCTAGTCGGGTCTTACTAACACTAGGTTCGACCCTTTAATTGGGGCTATCAATTTCGTGAGTTCACCCAAATTCCTAGTTAGCCAAGTTTTCCTTGACTTAGTCTCTCTTTCTCAAGTAGAGACTAAGTCAAATAGGAATGAATCAATATTTGCAACCATCAATTCTCAAATTCAAGCAAGAACTAGGCTAAATATCATAAACCCAATCATAAATAAGCCCTAAATAAATTACCCATTAAGTACCCATAATAGGGTTGGGTCAGAACCCTAGCTAAGGGTTTAGATACTCATGAAAAATGAAGAAATTAAAGAAGAAACTAAGATAGAATTCATAATAGATGATTAAGGGAAGATAATCTAATGTTTAAAAGCTAATCCAGTACAATTTTACTCAATTCAGTAAATGTGCTCCCAACTTACAAAACTTGACCTAAATATTGATACAAATGTTCTATTTATACTAAGCTAAAAATATCTGACAAAATTGTCCCTGCTGATGTTGTGCGGCCGCATAATTCTGTGTACAGTCCATGTGTTGATATTGACTGGACAATTGGGCTTTCTGCGGTCGCATAAAATTGGAATGTGGCAACACTTCATTTAATTGTGTGGACCGCACATTTCTGAGTGTGGTCGCACACTTGAACTTGGACTGGAGCTGGCCTTCATTATGCGGACCGCACATTTATGAGTGCGGCTGCATTTCTTCAATCCTCTAAAAACATGGCTCTATGATTCTCCTCTTCTACGGACCACATAATTATGAGTGCGGCCGCACTTGGCATCCTTCAGTCGAACAATAATAATGCGGTCCGCACATCTTCAATCTCCCAACATGCAAGTTCTCTTAGGATCGTTTTTTGCGGCCGCACAATAAGTGTGCGGTCCGCACTTTGTGAGGAAATTCCATCAGTGCTCCTTCAGAGTGTTTGAAGCTGCACACAATATTGTGCGGTCCACACTGTGGACCTTTTTGCTTTGCTTTGGTCCTTGTCCAATTTTTGCTCCTTTTTAGTTGATTTTCACTTTTTTGGTTTGTTTCCCAATATTCCTAAAAGAAAGTACATTTCATTAGTTTTTGGGAATACCTTTAAGAATTTTTGAGCTAAAACGCAAGTAAAAGAGAGGAAATAAGCAGTCAAAGTCCTTACTTATCAACTCCCACAAACTTAATCTTTTGCTTATCCTCAAACAAATAAGGTAATTCCCACATCCACAAGACACGAACTATTTCAGCTGGCCTAAGGTAAATCAATCACACCTCAATTGGGACTAACAATTGCCCACAACACGTCTGAATTATCAACAATGCAATGATTTGACTTTTTGAGTACCATAGTTCTAATGTGACATTAGAGCATTAAGAATTAACTTATTCATCAAGGAAGCTCGCTCTTTCACGTATGTCATTGTGGATTCCAAACTCCTCCTCCTCTACTCATCGTTAGCATAACTGACTTAAGAATGTAACACTCAAATCAAGAATTGTGAAAAGTTTGATCATCTCTCTCAAAAGCATGTCACAAGTACGGATCTAAGTACCATATGCTTGCCCCTCATGTAAATCACCACTAATGTGAGCTCACTTCACATGAAATCATGTAGGACGTTTTCGGGATGTAATGAAGTCTTTCCGACTAATGTATGATTTATTGACATAGAATGGTTTCATCTTTCCTTAAGCACTCCATTTTCTCTTTTTTGGCTCATATTTTATCTACTCTTTGAGTCATTTTCGTTTTTCTCGGGAGAACTAGAGAGACATAATGTCACGACCCAAACCAATGGGCCGCGACGGGCACCCGATACCTTACTCAATCGAGTACCTACGTAACGTATATTTCATATCATGCTATCAATGGTAAGTGAGCCAAAAAGGCTATCGTGAGATAAGTAGAATAAAACGTGGAGAAATTCTTGACATTGGATGATCCAACATGTAATCCAAACTTATACATATGACGTACGGGCCTATACGGCCGACATGATCCTTTACATACTCAAAACATAAGCCGAAAAGGCCATACAAGAATCCGTATACATGACATCTGTCTACAAGACTCTAAGAATACATAATATCGTAAAGGTCAGGACAGAGCCCCTCCATACCAATCAATGCATGTACTAATCATATTGACCAAATAAACAACTCCAGAGAAAATGGAGCGCACCAACAGCTTCCACTGAGTTGATAACCCTCTTGGAGGACTCCTAACTTGTCTATCGGGACCAGCGTGCATGAAACGTAGTGTCCCCATACAAAAGGGACGTCAGTACAAATAATGTACCAAGTATGTAAGGAATGAAAATTAGTATTAAATAGACATGAGAAAAACGTGGAGTAAAAAACTTGACATGTAAGTCTTATCAACTTTATGAATCTTTATATATTTAAAATATCATGCATATGCATATAAAATTCATAGAATGCATGGGTATATGTGTTCATCACATCATCAAGTCTCTGAGGGCATCCCATCATATCATCTCGGCCACTGTGGGCAAATGATCAACTTATACCAGTTGATCAGGTGGTGGTGCGTATATAACACCGTAACTTTTTCCCATATCCCATATACATATAATATACATATATATGTGTATATAACGCCATCTGGTCATGGGTCAATGTACATGAACGCAATGCATGAGAAGTACGTTAATAAAAGCTTTCGGAATGTCATAAGACCATTATATCTTTGAGTAATATCATGAAATAAACTTTTTTCAACTTATGTATTCTTCTGAGACCAATGAACAGATGATAGAATAATATGACACATGGTAAATCAAGAACATAAGCATCTCTAGTATTTCTATGAATAAAGTCATTTATGAAAATTGTGCTTTTGCTCGTTTCGTTTATGCCGCATAGATCATGCCAAAAGAAAGAAGGGATTGCCTTAACATACCTGAATTGATTCTCTTGACAATTATTCCAACATATGTTATTTTGACAACACATAACGGCGGATTGATGTAGGGAAAAATCCGTATGATATTCTTAAGAAATATTGTACTGTGCTCTCTTAGAATTGCATATCCTATTGCTATTACGCAGTGTAACTTTGTATCAAAATTGGCCCAAACTCCATCACTTTGCTAAAAGTTATTTCACACTTCTTATGAATTAGAAGTCTTGGAGATCCATGGAATCTCATGTTAATTTAAAAATGGAGATATGATTCTTATGTCTTTAAGATATATAATATTTCTCTTATTCCAAAGTGATATATGACTCACTTTATAAGACTTGTCCAATTCCCATAATCTAGTCTTGCCACATATTCTAATTATTTAAGAGTCATACAAGGGATGAAGGGGGGGGGGGGCTACGTAATTGGTTATAAGACTTATCCAAAAGCCATCCACTTAATTCCTTAATCACTTCATTAATCCCCCACTAGTCCAATAATTAACCAATTATTAACATAATTAAGAATTATCTCAAATTACATAAAATGATACTCACTTTTAATAAACTTTATACACCTTACTATCATGGTCATGGGGTACCTTGTATGGTACTAGTCCATAAATACCGGGTATTTTAGCTTGGGCCGTATTTTATCCCAAAACGCCATACTTCGACGAGATTCTTTTTATTTGATTTGCTTCCCTTCTCACCGTCACGAATTTACTCTTTACTTATTTGAAATAACATAAAATTCTTGTAATCTTAAAATAATCTCATTCCCGAACTTACGTCAATTAACTTACGACGAAACTTTAACGTACGAAAAATACAGGATGTAATATCTCATTTTTGAGCTTTCACAAATTTGCTTATGGCATATTTTTACGTACAAAAACATGGGGTGTAAAATCATTCCCCCCTTGGAACATTCGTCCTTGAATGTTGACTGATGCACTTATCATTCTCATAACTCATAGCTCTTGCGTATATTTTAATACTCTTCTTGCCATTTAGGCAACTATTCTGTGAATGAATCCCAAAGGCCAGGGCATTCCCCTTTTAAGACTCTTTGTCACACCACGACAGATAGTCAGAATCCTTCTAATATCGTAACTGTTGCTACCTTCTATCATGCAACATTTACGACTCTAACTTTGTATGTGCACCTATACGACTCTCTTCTTCTCTTTCCTCCAACTTTTAGCCAATCTCTAGGCTTCACTATGTGAACATATACAAAATTATTTGAAGTTGTCCCTCTGGGCGTCATTAGCTTTACTACATCTAAGTAGGCCATACTATACCATAATTCTTACTTCGATTTATTGTTATAAAGGTCTGCTACCAAATTCTAGCTTACTCTTGTTACTTATCCCTTATGTATAAATCCAAGTCCTTTAATTCTTCCTCATTACTATTAATCTTAAGAATGACGGCCTAATCTCAGCTCATACTTTGTGACTTTTGTCCATCCATTATGATTTTCCGCAATATTGACTTACAATATACTACTAATACCTTGAAACTTTTTACGTAAAACCTTGCCACTAGGGCTTACATTGCATCGAGGAATATTTGAAGTGATTTCCATAATCGTATTTCATAATATCTCGATGTGATTCACCTTATGGGGCTATTCTAATCTCGTACCGTCCGCAAAATCTTTTCTCCTTATCCCTTTTTTTCAACAAATCATTATTCAATCGAAGGCCCAAACATTATCTTTTATTTGCCATAATTACACCTTCATTTCACTACCAGGGCAGCATTTCATCTTTTCTAAATATTGCTAGTCTTGGACTTCTTTGGGTTCATTCGACTATATTGAGCCTTCTATAACATAGAGAACCCATCAACTCTCTTGTTTTTATGGGCTTCATTCTTGTTCTTACTCTTGTCTTCCTAAAACCTTGTCGCTTTATCATACTTTAGCTTGCGACCTACATATATACATTTATACTGCTTCATTGCTTTTACCATATATTTCCTTGTATTATTCTGGAATATCAAGCGAGACATCTTATTATCTCTATATCTTCTTTATTCTCTTGGCTAGATTTCTCGGTACCTAGAAATCATAGGCTGGAAAATATACCATTGAAGGCGCTGCTATCGTTCCTGGATACTGAATCCCTGTGCTTCTAGCCTTCTATCTGAAGTATGGACTATTCATAGCCTTCTGCATTAGATTATCTCGTACGTTGTTCACCTTTACCTTACTTATCTTAAAATCTTGCATCACATCTTGTATCTCTTTCATAACATCCCTTGCACATAGGTATGATTCACATCCACAACTTGGAGCTTTATTATAATACTACAATCCGGTGGGAGCTTCATACCGACTTCATATGAGAATGTTACTTTTCTAACTGGCTTTATCGTAGAGCTGTTATAGCTCTATGGTTGTTGTACCATCTCTCTTGTACCTTTGAGATTAAGGTTGGACCTGCAATGTTCTCGATCACGATTTCTATAATTTTTTGGTCCAATAATCAAACTCTTGATTTACTTAGTTGATGTAACTCTTTAGTTTCCTCTTCCCTTTGATCAACCTTCATGTAGGCTTAAGCTATCTTCTGATCTGCGGCTCATGGTATTAGCTATTACTTTAGTCCTGCATGGACACTATAGAATATCCAGGATATAATCTTCTAACAATTCAATTCTTTGTTTATAAACTGGACTCAATTCTTCCTTTTAACTTATATTGGAGTCTTCTATGGCTGTATGATGTCAACATATATGTTGCATATATAATACTCCAAAATCTTGAGTGTATCCATAACGTACTAACTCTGGATCATTTGTCAAATAATTCCTTTCATTCCATCTCAACTTTTTTTAAGCGTATGCAATTACTTTTTCTAGTCTTTCTGCCCCCTTGTTGCATGCATACTTAACTTATCCTAGTTCCACTTAACTTATCCTAGTTCCCACGCATGCCTAAATGTTTGTGCAACTCATATGATCTTCGAATATTACTTTTGACTTTACTTCCCATTCACTAGGCACGTTAGGTGCCACTTTTTTTTGGAGTGCATAAAATTTTTGTTGTGAGACTGCTTTTACATGACCATTTCTCCTTCGAGTTACTATATTTAGGTTGAAGCCTTCTTCCATATTTCCTCAGCTAGTCTTCCATTGTAGTACTTAGGGAGGACCTCTAAATCTTGTAAAGTTACGAGCTTATTACATTGTATACCCGATGGAATTTTTGATGCTCTTCCTCTCTTCTAATTATCCGTAGTTACTTACCTCCATGCCCTTGTGCTTGTATAGTTGCTTTTGAACTGATATTTTTACTGTCTTCCCAATGGCACTCTCTTTTATTCCCGTAATACGCATATGGTATCCTTAACAACCCCAACTCCTATCTGAATGTTTCTTAAGTATTACAATGACATTACTGCGAGGCTGAATTCACTATATTGTGTTTTACTATGTTTATCTTGAACGATCTGTTGACTCGTTTTTAACCTCATGTTTAGCCATAACTAGGCTTTTCCTTAATCAACTACCAACTATTCATTGGCCCATTCTCATATCAATGTTTCGTGTAATATTTCTTGGGTTATTTTCTTTGTTTTCTTACATCTCGCACTGACTCCTTATTTATCAATAACATTTCGGGCAAGAACCCTTACTTCCTTTCCTTGACGCCATGTTTACATAATGCACTGGTATCATAGCATATCTGTAGTCTTTGAATAAGTGCAATCTCATCCCTTTTTCATTTTACCAAATTTTCCTTTACCACTCCATGATTACTAGAACCACTAAATTCTGACTTCAGCCACATCACTCCATATTCCCCCCTTTAGGGGAGTACTAAGAGCTGGAGCTACGACGATATACCTATCGATGTTTTACCTCTTCATCTTTGCTGTCATTTCACATCATTGATTACCCTTACTCGCCTTGTGGTAATGCTTTTTGTACCAAGAATAGCAAAATTCCTTACTCGTGAGGATGACACTTAGTGTAACTGGCGCACATAGTCCCTTAAGCTAAACTTTGCTCATATTGCTTGCTTTAGGGAAATGTCTTCCTAAATGACCTTTAAAGGGTATTCTTTTTTCGTCCATTCTATTATCGTCGGAATGCAATCTCTGAAATTCTCATAATGCCGACTATTATCATATAACTCAGTCCCTAGTTCATATTTAGTTTATCTTGTTCACCAGCCCATACTGATTTCTATTACTTTAGGGTCTAGCTTTTCCTTCTATTAATCACGCTAGAGTCACGAACTTATTTCTCGAAATGAGGATATGATATGGCCTATACTCTTTTGTTGTCTCAAGGACTATCACCTCTCATTTCTTCCTTCACCTACTATAGACTCTGTAATATTATCATCATTTTTTTTGATCTAGCGTTGTCATACATATATCACACCTTACTCATAATGCTTTCTTATCTCTCTTCTTATTTTCCCGCTAATATTTCTTCGTACCACTTTCTTTTGAAAACTTCAACAAGACATTCTTTTGCTTTTAACGCCTCTTGCTTAATCTATTGGCTCGTCGGGTTGCTTAGCATTCTCGCTCTACTTGGGACGGGAGCCATACTAAGGCAATATTTATTCCTTCCAGGATTTCAGTGCCTGTCTTTGAACATTCTAGTTGTTAGACCCTATGTGTTTTTTTCTAACTTCTCTTACATAATATATGTAACATGGTGTGGTTATATTAGGTATATATGATTGGGTATAGCACATTGGGAGAATAAGACTGAAAATGTGTGGTAATATCAAGGAATTAAACTAAATCTTTAGGTCAAAGGAATCCCTTAAACAAAGGTTCGTGTTTAAAGAAATGGCTCGGGTAGCACCCCGCGCGTTCGGAAAGTTTAAGTTAACTTGCACCTGTGGGATAAGACCAAGAGTGTCTAACATGCTAAGAATAATTTCTTATGAGATATTATAATATCACATTGGTCATATGTTAAGTTTGTAGTCAAGCAAGTTGCGAAATAAAGGTCGGCAAAAGTTATCGTAAATTTCTCTAATAAATTTCCTAAACTTTGGGTCAAATGTATCAGACTAATTTTTCCAATATATAAAGAGTTATGGGTCCCACAACCTACCTAATCGAAGGTCTATGGGTCTAGTTTGCAACCAAAGAAATATCAAATCAAATTGACATCGGAGTAAAAAGTTATGATTGTATTGGCACGGACTGTCCGGGCTGAAACCGGGTCGCAAACCGAGTCGGGTCAAACAAGTGGTATAAGTCTGCAAATTTGACTTTTAAGGCCTCAAAACATTTAATTTTAGTTCCAAAATAGTGATCAAGCTGAAGAGAAGGTTCCATGGTGTTCTTGAGTGAATAAGGTGTAACGATTTCTATTGTTAAAGTTTTCCCCCGTGTATAGAAACGCAATCTCTACGCTTTTCAATCGTTTCCCCCTTCTATTAGCTGTGTTTGGAGCTACTCTTGGAAGATAGAATTTGTTGTTTTTGCTGGTTCAGTTCTTCAGGATTTATACTTGGTTTGCCAAGGTAATCATCTTGGGACTCTTTTATGATCGGTTTTACAATATTTTACGGACGTTTCGTCAAGTTAGGGTCATATGGCAAATCTGCCGATTTAAACTCAATTATGAACTGTTTATATGTGCGTATAAGCTGCATATATATAGTGTTTTCGAAGCTTAGGACGTAAGGAACAACTTCGTGAAGGAACTGTGTTTGGGAAGTTTAGGACGTAAGGAACAACTTTCGTGAAGGAACTATAGGCATTCAGACGTTCGTTGGAAAGGTATGTTAAGGGTAAGTTCTGTCCTTCCTTTTAGCACGAATTCTGGGAAATTCCTAAGACGTCAAATATGATATTTTACTATTCTATTGCTAGAAAGACCTTCTGTGAAAGGCATTGGGATCGTAGCTAAAGTATTTTTATGATGCTATTAGGTTAATATTCCACTCATTTGGTTAAATAGGGTATTCGACATTTATACATGTCATTTTGTCGGCTTTATTAACTATATGTCTATATATATGAATTCTTATTCGTCTTTGGGTTGTGTGACTAAAACAAGTAAAGGCATTTAGTATTTGGATCAGTTCGTCTTCCTTGTTAAAGTGTATTTTAAAATCTCTAAAGTGACACGTCGATTTCCAAAAATCTCAAATATAATTTTTATATTTAAACTACTAAAATGCTTGATTTTTGAAATACTTTCTTTTATTAAATATCATGAAATCAGGTAAAAGGATTAAGTGAAGCACCTTAAGCTTTTTATGAATATGTTTAGAGTTAAGTTATCTTTCTAAAAGTTGAGTTATGTTTTCAAGCTTATTTAAAAAAGACATATAAGGTTACAGGAGACAATTGTATGCGATACAAAGGTAATTATGAGATTATGAGAATAAGAGTACCGATGAGCCAAGATTGGCTAAGTTCTTGTTATGGCCTATTATGTGCATTCAAAGTTCATATCATACATGGCATATTATGCATGGACTTCGAGCTATAATCGGAGGTAAGGGGCCTATTTGCCCGAAAAATTATATATAATGTACAGATGGCCACAGGTTGGCAATATGATACCTGTTAGCTATCGGGAGAGACCGCCATTGCTAGCATTTTATTGGGTATGTCATGCATTTGCATCAATATATATGTATTCCCGACATACGATTACACGAGCATACCATGCATATTTGATTACTATGAGGTCGGATGTCGGCCATGGAGGCTATCAGCTATGTATGATTCTACGTTCTGCCTTACATACTAGTACATTTTTATTCGTACTGATGTTCCATTGCCTTGGGAGACTGCATTTTTGTTTCGTGCGTGCAGGTCCAGGTAGGGACTCTGATCGACCCCTCCGCTAGGATTTCGGGGTTCAACTGTGAGTTGGTAAACTTCACCTCTTCCTGGAGCTTTCTTAGGATGGTTACTTTTGTTGTATAGTTTGGGTATTGTCGGGGCATTGTCCCGACAGTGCTTATGACACTCTTAGAGGCTATTATGGACATAATATTCTGGGTTTCTTTTTGCAGCTTTCAGTTTCTAGACCATAGGCTTGGCATGTATATATATGTGTGTAGGCATGTATGTCTCCAATCGCGGCCTCTTTGGCAGCTAGTACTTTAATTTTTTGGCTCGTCCACCTTTGTTTATATGGCTTATTGTTATTTAAGACATGACCTTAATGGCCTAGGCTTAGTATTTCAGATGTTGTATTGCCCGATCTGTTGGGCCCCCAGTTTAGTTAGCTAATATGTTTAGTGGCTAACTAGATCGAATACAGTATCAAGTGCTAGTCGTGCCTCCCCTAGTTTGGGGAGTGACAAACTTGGTATCAGAGTATGTCGTATCCCAGGGAGTCCACAAGCCATGTCTAGTAGAGTCTTGCTTATGGGTGTGATGTGCACCACACTTATAATCAGGAGGGTATGAGGCATTTAGGAATGGTTACGTTTCTTTCAATTAATAGATCGTACTATAGAGAGAAGTTATAAGAACATATGAAATATAAATCGTGATTTGTGTTTCTTATCTAACAGGCTAGCTACGCTCAGGAGATGGCACATCGAGAGATAGGTATGGATCCGGGAGAAGGTACCAGTCGCTCCCCACCGGGTCAGAGGGATAGATTTTCCTTAGAGGCACACAGTGAGTCTCCAATACCCCTTGTTTCAGCTTCCCCAGCACTTGTTGGAGCCTAGGGAGATACAGTACCCCCAGCCTCACCAATTCCATTAGTACTTGAGGCAGCTAGAGACACAGGACCTCCAGCACCTGTTGTTCCCCAATCAGAGACTGGGGAGCAGGGGATGAGGGAGGCAGTTCAGTTGTTGACTAGGATAGTTTCTATTCATGAGCAATAGCTAGAGTCGGGAGCAGATGCCCGGAGAGATTGGACAGGAAGCTCGGCGGTACAAGAGCTTCTTCACTTGGACCCTCCATTATTTATAGGATCCAGTTCCACTGAGGATCCCTAGGACTTTATAGACCATATGTATAGAGTGTTTAGGGTGATGCATGCCTCCATCACCGAGGCTGTGGAGTTGGCTTCTTTTTGACTACGTGATATAGCCGTCCTATGGTATGAGACATGGGAGAGATCTAGAGGACATGATGCTCTGCCAGCAGAGTGAGAGGACTTCTCTGAGGCTTTTTAGCCCATTATTTTCCACGGGAGCTTCGGAAGGCCAATCTTGACCAGTTTCTTAGCCTGAAGCAGGGGGATATAAGTGTGAGGGATTAGAGCCATAAGTTTAATTCTTTGGCGAGGTATGCACCAAATATCGTACGTACCATGAGGGCTAGAGTTCATCATTATGTGGATGGTTTATGGGATCATCTGATTAGAGATTGTAGGGCAGCATCCCTATCGGATGATGTAGATATTTCCCGCATATAAGCTTTCGCTCAGACTATATAGGACTTTTCTTGTCGGATTCGTGATACTCATAGGGATAGGGAGCAGAGTAAGAAGGCTCATACTATGGGGTCTTATAGGGAGCCACGTGGTGACTTTAGGCCCCCACTCCATCGATATCCACCTCGGTCAGCAGGTAGTTTCCCATCACAGATGCAGGGCCAGCAGTTTGATCATTATATTCAGTCAGGACCGGGGCAGATCTCAGGCCAGCCTAAGGGTTGTCAACAGGAGCATTCCGCACAAATGAGACAGCCTACTCCTCTATGTACTCAGTGCGGTAAGCTGAATACCTGACAGTGTTGACATGGTTTGAGTGCATGTTATCATTGTGGGTAGACAGGACATTTTATTAGCCGGTGCCCGGGGTTAGGCAGAGGTGCACTAGCTCAGCCTTCAGGATCCACATAAGCCTCTTCGCCCTCAGTCTGTGCTCCCTGACCAGGTCCACAGTCTACTCATCGCCATGGTAGGGGGAGAGGTGGAGGAGACACATCAGTTTCTAGTGGTGGCTAGAACCGCTTTTATGCACTCACATGCCGACAGGATTTAGAGGCATCCCTAGATGTTGTCAGGTATATTGACAATACATTCTCATGCCATTTATCCCAATTGATAGATCCCGACTCTACATTTTCATATATTACTCCATTTATTGCTGGTAAGCGTGACATGAGATCTAAGTTGTTGCCACAGTCAGTTGAGGTGTCTACGCCAATTGGCGACTCTATTGTAGAAAATCATGTCTATCGAGGTTGTACAGTTTTAATTTATTAATGACTGTCCAACCTTTGTTGATTTAGTTGAATTGGTTATGCTAGACTTTGATGTCATTATGGGTATGAATTGGTTGGCAGTTTGTTATGCTAATATTGATTGTCGTGCAAAGTTGGTCCGATTTCATTTTCCTGGTGAGCCTGTCCTTGAATGGAAAGGTAATGCAGCCATGCCCAAGGGTAAGTTTATTTCATACCTTAGGGCTCGGAAGTTTATTGCTAAAGGCTGTATATATCATCTAGTTCATTTCAGGGATATAGATAAGGAGCCAACGACTTTTCAGTCGGTTCCTATTGTGAATGAATTTCCAATGGTATTCCCTGACGAGCTTCCAGGAATTCCCCTCGAAAGGGAAATTGATTTCGCTATAGATTTGCTTCCTGATACGCAACCTATATCTATTCCTCCCTACAGAATGGCTCTTGCAGAGGTAAGGGAATTGAAGGAACAACTCAAGGACTTGCTCAATAAAGGCTTTATTAGGCCAAGTACATCCCCATAGGGTGCTCCGGTGCTCTTTGTTCGCAAGAAAGATGGCTCCTTGCGGACGTGTATTGACTACAGGCAACTAAATAAAGTCACTATCAAGAATAATTATCTTCTTACACGAATTGATGACTTGTTCGACCAGTTACAAGGTGCCAAATGCTTTTCGAAGATCAACTTGTGATCCGGTTTTCATCAGCTACGAGTCAAGGATATTGATATCCCAAAAATAGCATTTAGGATGAGGTATGGCCATTTTGAATTTTTTGTCATATCTTTTGGGCTTATAAATGCCCTAATAGCCTTTATGGATCTTATGTACCGGGTATTCAAACCATTCTTGGATGAATTTGTGATTGTGTTTATTAACGACATCCTGATATATTCACGATCGGAAGCCGAGAATGCGGACAACTTGCGAGCTGTATTACAGACTCTCCAGGGCTACAGGTTATATGCTAAATTCTCTAAATGTGAATTTTGTCTAACTTCTGTTGCTTTTCTTTGTCATGTTATTACCGGCGATGGTATTAAGGTTGATGGCCAAAAGATTAAAGCTGTGATGACTTGGCCGAGGCCCTTGAATCCGACAGAAGTTTGTAGCTTTTTAGGCTTGGCAGGGTATTACCGAAGGTTTGTATAGGGATTTTCCTCTATCTATGCACTATTGACAAAACCGACACGTAAGGGAGCTACGTTTCAGTGGACTGAGGCACGTTAACAAAGTTTTCAGGAGCTAAAGAAAAGGCTTACGACGACACCTGTCTTGATTCTTCCGGATAGCACCGAGGGTTATGTTGTATATTGTGATGCCTCGAGAATTGGCCTAGGTTGTGTTCTTATGTAGCATTGTAAGGTTATTGTGTATGCCAATAGACAGTTGTGGAAACATGAATAGAACTACCCTACGCACGATCTTGAGTTAGCCGCAGTTGTCTTTGCCCTAAAGATTTGGCGGCATTATCTATATGGGGTTCATATTGATGTTTTCACCGACCACCAGAGCCTTCAGTATTTATTTAAACAGAGGGAGTTGAACCTACGACAAATAAGATGTCTAGAATTACAAAAGGACTATGATGTTGATATTTTATATCATCCCGACAAAGCTAATATTGTTGCTGATGCCCTTAGCCGGAAGCCCATGGGCAGTCTAAGCCATGTTGAAGTTGATAAGGTCAAGATGACCAAATATCTATGCTAGCTAGCTAGTTTGCAGGTGTGTTTGGTAGATGCAGAGGGTGGACACATTTTTGTTCAGAATACGGCAAAATCTTCTTTTGTTACTGAAGTGAGAGAACGACAACACGAGGATCCTGAGCTTATAAAACTGAGGGAAAGTATTCCACAACAATGACAACCTTTATTTGAGCTAACTGGAGATGGAGTCCTTAGATACCAGAGCTGCTTATGTATACCGACAGTCGGAGAGTTGTGCGCCAAGATTCTTTCGGAGGCCCGTTATTCTAGATATACAGTTCACCCCGAAGTGACAAAGATGTATCGGGACCTTCGACAGATCTATTGGTGGAATGGAATGAAAAAAGATATCGCGAAGATGGTAGCCCAATGTCGCAACTACCAGCAAGTTAAAGCCGAACATTTGAGGCCTGGAGGCCTAACTTAGTATATTGAACTTCCATTATGGAAATGGGACATGATAAATATGGACTTCATCACTGGGTTGCCTCGCACTCCGCGGAGGTATGATGCTACTTGGGTAATTATTGATAGGCTTACAAAATCTGTTCATTTCCTGCCAGTCAGGATGACATATTCAACCGAATTATGCCACACTTTACATTAGAGAGATTGTTCGCCTTCACGGAGTGCCATTATCTATTATCTCTAATCGAGGGGCTCAATTTACAGCACATTTTTGGAAATATTTTCAGAAGTGTCTAGGCACAAAGGTATATCTTAGCACCGCTTTTTATCCGCAAACTGATGGACAAGCATAGCGTAATATTCAGATAGTTAAGGATATGTTACGTGCCTGTGTGCTAGATTTTAAAGGAAGTTGGGATGATCATCTACCTCTTATTGAGTTTGCTCATAGTAACAGCTTCCAAGCTAGTATTCAGATGGCTCCTTACAAAGCACTATATGGGCGAAAGTGTAGGTCGCCGATCGGTTGGTTCGAGGTCGGGGAAGAAGAGTTGCTAGGTCTTAATTTAGTCTAGCAAGAAATAGAAAAGTTAAACCTTATTAGAGACCGGCTGCGTACAGTACAAAGTCAGCAGAAGTCTTATGCAGATGTTCGACGATGAAACTTAGAGTTTGATGTAGAAGATTGGGTTTTCCTGAAAGTATTGCCTATGAAGGGTGTCATGCGATTTGTAAAGAAGGGCAAGCTCAGCCCCAGGTATGTTGGACCATATAAGATTATTCGGAGGATTGGTAGGGTGGAGTACGAGCTTGATTTGCCTTCAGAATTGGAAGCAGTCCATCCTGTGTTTCATGTATCTATGTTGCGGAAGTGCATTGGAGATCCTTCACGTATTAAGTCCATTGAGGAAATTCACATTACTGAAGACTTATCATATGCAGAGGTACCAGTAGCTATTTTAGATCGACAAGTAAGAAAGTTTCGAACTAAAGAAGTGGCTTCCGTGAAAGTGTTATGGTGAAATAACAACATCGAGGCAATGGCCTGGGAAGCTGAGGAGGAAATAAGGAAGAAGTACCCCCACCTATTTACGACTTAAGGTCAGTCGCATTTAAATAATTGGCAATTATTTCTTTACAGCAACTTAATTGGATTTTAAATGACTTGAAAGTGCAATTAAATTTCTTATTGCGAGATAGCTATACGAAGCCTAGTGGTTGGAATCTTCAGAATTTGATTTATGCTTTGCAAATGTAACAAATATAGCCTCGCAAATAACGTATTAGTGGGAAAAGGGAGACTGTGAGACCCCAGTGTTTTTTTCTCTCTTCTCTTACATAATATACGTAACGTGGCGTGGTTATATTGGGTATATATGATTGGGTATAGCATCTTGGGAGAATAATACTGAAAATGTGTGGTAATATCAAGGAACTAAACATAAGCTTTAGGTCAAAGGAATCCCTTAAACAAAGGTTCGTGGTTAAAGAAATGGCTCGGGTAGCACCCCGCGCGTTCGGAAGGTTTAAGTTAACTTGCACCTGTGGATAAGACTAAGTGTGTCTAATATGCAATGAATAATGTGTTATGAGGTATTATAATATCACATTGGTCACATGTTAAGTTTTAGAGTCAAGCAAGTTGCGAAATAAAGGTCAGCAAAAGTTATCGTAAATTTCTCTAATAATTTTCTAAATTTTGGGTCAAATGTATCAGACCATTTCTCCCAATATATAAAGGGTTATGGGACCCAAAACCTAGAGAATCGAAGATCTACAAGTCTAGTTTGCAACCAAAAAAACCTCACATCAAACTGACATTGGAGTAAAACATTATGACTGTTTTACCTCGGACTGTTCGGGCTGAAACCGGGCCGCGAACCGGGTCGGGTCAAATAAGTGGTATAAGTCGGCAAATTCGACTTTTAAGACCTCAAAACATTTCATTTTAGTCCCAAAACACTGATCAAGATGGAGAGAAGGTTCCATGGTGTTCTTGAGTGATTAAGGTATGTTTTTAATGATTTCTATTGTTAAAGTTTGCCTCCGTGCCTAGAAACGCAATCTCTACGCTTTGCAATCGTTCCCCCCTTCTATTAGCTGTGTTTGGAGCTATTTTTGGAAGATAGGAAATTGTTGTTCTTGCTGGTTCTTCAGGATTTATACTTGGTTTGCCAAGGTAATCATCTTGGGACTCTTTTATGATCGTTTTTACAAAGTTCTACGGGCGTTTCGTCAAGTTAGGGTCATATGGAAAATCTGCCGATTTAAACTCATTTATGAACTGTTTATAGGTGCATATAAGCTGCATATATATAGTGGTTTCGAAACTTAGGACGTAAGGAACAACTTTCGTGAAGGAACTACAGGCATTCAGACGTTCGTTGGAAAGGTATGTTAAGACTAAGCTTCGTCCTTCCTTTTAGCACGAATTATGGAAAATTCCTAAGACGTCAAATGTGATATTTTACTATTATATTGCTAGAAAGACCTTCTGTGAAAGGCATTGGGATTGTATCTGAAGTATTTTTATGATGCTATTAGGTTGATATTCCACTCATTCGGTTAAATAGGGTATTCGACATCTATATATGTCATTTTGTCGACTTTCTTAACTATATGTCTATATATATATGAATTCTTATTCATCTTTGGGTTGTGTGACTAAAAAATAAAGGCATTTAGTATTTGCGATCAGTCCTTCTTCCTTGTTAAAGTGTATTTTTAAATATCTAAAGTGACACGTCGATTTCCAAAAATCTCAAATATAATTTTCATATTTAAACTAGTAAAACACTTGATTTTTGAAATACTTTCTTTTACTAAATATCAAGAAATGAGGCATAAGGACTAACTGAAGCACCTTAAGCTTTTTATGAAAATCTTCAGAATTAAGTTATCTTTCTAAAAGTCGAGTTAAGTTTTCAATCTTATTAAAAAAAATATATAAGGTTCCACGAGACAATTGTATGCGATACGAAGGTGATTATGAGATTATGAGAATAAGAGTACCGATGAGCCAAGATTGGCTAAGTTCTTGTTATGGCCTATTATGTGCATTCAAAGTTCATATCATACAAGGCATATTATACATGGACTTAGAGATATAATCGGAGGTAAGGGGCCTATTTACCCTAAAAACTATATATATTGTACAGATAGCCACAGGTTGGCAATACGATATAGGCTAGCTACCGGGAGAGACCGCCATTTCTAGCATTTGGTTGGGTATGTCATGCATTTGCATCAATATATATGTATTCACGACATATGATTACACGAGCATACCGTGCATATTTGATTACTATGAGGTCGGATGTCGGCCATGGAGGCTATCAGAGTTTCAGTGTCAGGTGGTATCTCTATTACTTTTTTTTACATGATCTATGTATGATTTTACTTTATTCCTTACATACTCGTACATTTTTATTCATACTGATGTCTCGTTGAATGGGGACACTGCAGTTTTGTTTCGTGAGTGCAAGTCCAGGTTGGTTCTCTGATCGACCCCTCCGCTAGGATTTTGGGGTTCAACTATGAGTTGGTAAGCTCCACCTCTTCATGGAGCTTTCATAGGATGGTTACTTTTATTGTACAATATGGGTATAGTCGGGGCCTTGTCTCGATAGTGCTTATGACACTCTTAGAGGCTATTGTGGACACAGTATTCTGGGTTTCTTTTTGTAGCTTTCAGTCTCTAGCCCATAGGCTTGGCATGTATATATATATGTGTGTAGGCATGTATATCTCCAATTGCGGCCTCGTCGGCCAGCTAGTACTTTAATTTTCTGGCTCGTCTACCTTTGTTTATATGGTTTATTGTTATTCAAGTCATAACCTTAATGGTCTAGGCTTAGTATTTCAGATGTTGTGCTGCCCGATCTGTTGGGTCCCCAGTTTAGTTAGCTAGTTTGTTTAGTGGCTAACTCGATCGAATACAGTATCAAGTGTCAGTCGTGCCTCCCCTAGTTTGGGGCGTGACACTAGTATTCATATATAGCTGTACTATTTTAGAGTGCACCATCTTGGTGTCTTACGAGGAGATCTGTTAGTACATTTGAAATATCCTTCAGAAATGTAAACTAGCACAAATAATCCATTCACCATTTTGGGTTACTCTAACCCCAGCCGGATCCTGATATCCCATCTTTCTCTTAACTATATCTATTGGCTCCCATGCAGCATAACTTAGACGGGTGTGGCCAATTGTACATACCTCTGTTACAATTGAAGGTAACTCAAAATGCTTATATTTCTCTGCTTGAATCGTAAATACTAACAATATTCATTAACTGGGCGCCTCGTACCCTTTTTCATCTTACTTCTTTTACTTGTTGAAACTTGTATCTATCTTCTGAATCTTTAATTGCCTTCCACCATAAGGGTAGATAGATATTCTTGCCTTAAGGTTCCTTATCAAGAGGCTTACACATCTTAGTATACACATGATCTGCTAAATACCTCATATTTATCCATCATAAGCATAATTCAAAAAATTGAGTTCATCTGACTCAACTCTTCTACAACTATATCTCTTACCAACCGTTTTCCTTAATATAGGTATGGTCGTTTTATGAATAAGATAGAGTTTAGGAAAATGAGTTCTTACAACTTAGCTCTACCATACGATCTAGAGTAAGAAGAAAGAGTGACAGTCCTAAATTCCCTATAGACTCCTGCTTATAAGTGTGGTGCACGACACACCCATAAACAAGACTCTACTAGACACGGCTTGTAGACTCCCTAGGACAGAACTACTCTGATATCACTTTTGTCACGACCCAAATCGAAGGGCCGCGACGGGCACCTGGTACATTACTCAACCGAGTATCTACGTAACGTATCTTTTGTATCATGCTATCATAGGTAAGTGAGCTAGAGAGGCTATCATGAGATAAGTAGAACAAAACATAGAAAAATACTTGACATTGCACGATCAAATATGTAATCCAAACTTATACATATGACGCACGTGCATATAAGGCCGGCATGATCCTTTATATACTCAAAACATAGGCCGACAAGGTCATACTAGAATCCATATACATGACATCTGTCTACAAGCCTCTAAGAATACATAATATCGTAAAGGTCGAGACAGAGCTCCGCCATACCAATCAATGCATGTACTAATCATATTGACTATAAACAACTCTAGAGCACCAACATCTTCCGCCGAGCTGATAGCCTACTTGGAGGACTCTCGACATGTCTAGCGGGACCTATACGCATGAAACGCAGCGTCCCAATAATGTACCAAGTATGTAAGGAATGAAAATTAGTAATAAATAGACATGAGAGAAACGTGGAGTAAAAAACTTGACATGTAAGTGTGATCAACTTTATGAATCTTTATATATTTAAAATGTCATGCATATGCGTATAAAATTCATACCATGCATGGGTATATGCGTTCATAACATCATCAAGCCTATGAGGGCATCCCATCATATCATCTCGGTCACTGTGGGCACATCATTAATGTATACCAGCTGATCAGGCGGTGGTACGTATATAATGTCGTAACCGTTTCCTATATCCTATATACATATAATATACATATATACGCGTATATATTGCCAGCTGGTCATGGGTCAATGTATATAAATGCAATGCATGAGAAGTACGTTAATAAAATCTTTTGGAATGTCATAAGACCATTATTCCTTTGAGTAATATCATGAAATAAACTTTTTTAAACTTACGTATTCTTCAGAGGCCCATGAACAGATGATATAATGATATGGAATATGGGGAATCAAGAACATAAGCATCTCTAGTATTTCTACGAATAGAGTCATTTATGGAAATTGTTCATTTGCTCATTTTGTTTATGCCGTATAGATCATGCCAAAAGAAAGATGGGACAGCCTTAACATACCTGGTCGAGTCTCTTGACAATCCTTCCAACATATGTCAATTCTGACAACACGTAACGGCGGATCGAAGTAGGAGAAAATCTATATGATATTGTGAGAAAGATTGTATGGTGCTCTCTTAGAATTGCATATCCCATTGCTATTACACAGTGTAACTTTGTATGAAAATTGGCCCAAACTCCGTCACTTTGCTAAAAGTTAATTAACACTTCTTGTGAATTAGAAGTCTTGGAGATCCTTGGAATCTCATGTTAATTTAAAAATAGAGATATGATTCTTATGTCTTTAAGACATATAATGTTTCTCTTTTTCCAAAGTGATATATGACTCACTTTATAAGATTTGTCGAATTCCCATAATCTAGTCTTGCCACATATTTGAATTACTTAAGAGTCATACAAGGGACTGAGGGGGGCTGCCATGTAAGTGGTCAACTTATCCAACAGTCATCCACTTAATTCCTTAATCACTTCATTAATCCCCCACTAGTCCAATAATTAATCAATTACTCACATAATTAAGAATTATCTCAAATTACATAAAATGATACTCACTTTTAATACACTTTATACACCTTACTATTATGGCCATGGGGTACCTTTTATGATACTAGTCCACAAATACTGGGTATTTTAGCTCGGGTCGTATTTTATCCCAAAATGCTATACTTCAACGAGATTCTTTTTATTCGATTGGCTTACGTTCTCACCTTCACGAATTTACTCATTACTTATTTGAAATATCATAAAATGCTTGTAATCTTAAAATAATCTCATTCCCGAACTTACGTCGATTAACTTACGATGAAACTTTAACGTGCGAAAAATGCGAGATGTAATATCTCATTTCCGAGCTTTCACCAATTTGCTTATGACATACTTTTACGTACAAAAATATGGGGTGTAACACATAACATCACTCTTTCTTGGTCATTATAATCATTTTTCTCCTTCTCTATTTATTCCATGCCCTTTCATTCTTGTTTTTGTTTCTTTGAATCCCTTCAATTCTTCACTTTATTCACTTTCTTTTTGGCATTTTTCATTTTGATCTTTCTTTCTTTTCTTTTCTTTGCCTTCCCCTTTCCTCATTTCTTTCCCTTATTTATACCTTTATATCTCTTTCAAACCCATCATCTCTCCCCTAAACTTATGTTTTTGCCAATTGTTTCTCAAGAATGCTGAGGCTTCCCTAGACGGGTCATATTCACTGGTGTCTGTAGATTCTGGGATTCTGTTGGTCGTTGCCTTTTTGTTTATTGCTCTCTGAATGTCTAGTGGTAAGTTACTCTTTCCTCGGCCTTGGCCTCGGGAGGGTTCACTCCTCCCTTTAGAAGTGCACCTCGATCACGTAATCTAACTATTATCTGCAATTCATAGCAATAGGAATCAGTTAGATTTGAAGTTCACAATATACACAGATGTATGCATGACAATTGTAGGAATACATACTCAGAGGAGACAGTGTGGACCCCACAAAAGTGAGTGCGGCCATAGGCTGCCAAGTGCGGACCTCACAATTTTACAGTGCGGCCGCACAATCAAAAGTCCGGACCGCACAATTTTGAGTGCGGCTGCACAACCCCAGGTTTAGACTACTAGGTTCTCTGATCTTTAACACTGCGGTCGAACACACTTTTGTGTGGTATGTGTACCATACAATTTTCTGTGGACCGCAAAATTTTTAGTGTGGTCCGCACTTTTCATTCATTCTTTTGCCCTAACTTTAAGACCTGCAGACCGCACAAAAGTGTGTGGCCGCACATTTTGAATTTTACGCGGCAGTACTTTTGGGTCATGCAATTTTTCACAAATTAAACATGGTGTGCATAAAGTGACAAGATTAGTGGTCTATCCAGTCCCTGATGAACAGATACGAAGCTACCCACATGATTTTGAAGCACATATTAAGCACATTGGATATTTTTAAGCCTAAAAATAACTGAACTAATCAAAGAAAACAAAAACAAAAATTAAGAAGAATGAACAAAAATCTAACATGGATTCAATATACAAGTAGTGAAAGATGCAGGTGAGAATCTAACTTGATGAATTTAGTGCGATTTGTGAACTATTTTTGGGATGCATAGTGTTTTCTAGGGCTTGGGAGTTCAAAGAGCATAAAATTTGAATAGTGATGAAGAGCTTTATTTATACTTTGACTAAGTCAGGTCCAGAATTTACCTGAGTGCGGCTGCACAATTTTGAATGTGAACCATAGTCTTTACCTGTACCATTTGAGCTCTGCGGTCCGCACGAAAATGAGTCTGACTGCATATCCTTGTACGACCCGCATACTTTTGTGTGTTGCCCCATTTTGGCCACTTTTCTGCAAATTCCAACTTCAGATAGTTGGTGATTTTAGATCTCCAGTTGTGCGGTTGCACAAAAAATTGTGTGGCTGTAGACCCTTCTCTGCGGTTGCAATACTTTTGTGCAGTCCGCATAATTTTAACACTTGGCCAAATTTTTCCAGGTATAGCCCTTGCAATGCACACCCATTCCTGCATACACTTCAAAACTAGTTAGCAAAAAAGAAAGACTATCTAATGAAGGAGAAAAAGAAAAAGCCACATGGGTTGCCTCCTAAGGAGCTCCTGATTTAACATTGCGACATGACGCAGATTACCAATCATTTGATATGAAGAACCGCCACAATGTGGCCATCATCAACCTTGCCAAGATAATATTTTACCCGGTGCCTATTAACTCTAAACACCTCATCGTTATTATTTTTCAAATCTAGAGCCCCAAAGGAGGTTACATTCACCACTTCAAATGGGCCACTCCATTTTGACTTCAACCTGTTTGGAAACATCTATAACTGGGACTGAACAATAGAACAAGATCACCCTCTTTAAACTCCTTGTTGTGGATGTACTTGTCATTGATGTACTTCATCTTCTCCTTGTAAAGGGACGAGCTTGTGTAGGTATGATACCGAAATTCATCTAGCTCATTCAATTGTGCCACTCTTAGGTTTGCAGCGACATCCCACTCAAGGTTCAACTTCTTCAACCACATGGTCTTGTGCACAAGTTCCGCCGGAAGATGACACGCCTTCCCAAACACTAACCAGTATGGACACATCCCGATCAGTGTTTTGTAGGCCGTTCTATAAGCCCAAAGAGGATCATCAATTTTTCTTGACCAATATGTCCAATTGGCATTCATTGTCTTCGACAAAATACTCTTGATCTCCTAGTTAGAGACTTCAACTTGTCCTCTTGCTTGAGGATGGTAGGGGGATTTATACTTGTGAGTGACACTATACTTTGTTAATAAGGTATCAAAAGCCTTATTTCAAAGATGCGAACTTCTATCACTAATAATGGCCCTTGGGGTACAAAACCTTGTGAGGAAGTTCTTTTTCAAGAATACCACCTCACTCCTTTCTTCATTGTTGGGAAAAGCAACAACCTCGACCTATTTAGATACATAATCCACCGCGACTAGAATGTAGGTGTCCCCACAAGATCTAACAAACAAACCCATGAAATCAATACCCCACATATCAAAAATATCTATCCCCAAAATGGCGGTGAGAGGCATTTCATTCTTCTTTGAGATTCCACCGGCTCTTTGGCATTCATCACAACGCTTGACAAGCTCACTAGCATCCTTGTAGAGAGTAGGTCAATAGAATCCACAACTCAACACTTTAGCCGTTGTTTTTTCTCTGCCATGGTGACCACCATACAGTGAAGAGGGGCAAGCCTCAAGAATTCCCATTTGTTCCTCCTCCAGCACACATGTTCGAGTCACACCATCGGTACAAATCCAGAAGAGGTATGGCTCATCCCAATAATAGTCAAGGCAATCCCATTTGAGCTTATTCCTTTGGTTGAATAGAGCTCAGTCGATACAATGCCGCCCACAAGATAATTTGCTAAATTGGCGAACCATGGCATCTCGGTCATTGAAATTGCTAGGAGTTGCTCGTCGGGGAATGAATCATTGATCTCAAGGCTATCATGTTAACCCCCTCCTTCACCAAATGAGACAAGTTGTCCGCCACTTGGTTTTCACTACCCTTGCAGTCTTGAATCTCTAGATCAAACTCTTGCAATAGAAACACCCTCCGCATCAACCTTGCCTTATAATCTTTCTTGCTCATCAAGTACTGATGCGCTCCATGGTGGGTGTGAAAAATCACCTTTGTACCCATTAAATACGGGTGAAACGTCTCCATAGCAAAAACAATAGCATGTAGCTCTTTCTCTGTCATTGTGTAGTGAACTTGGGCATCATTCATGGTCTTGCTAGCATAGTAGACTGGATGGAAGATTTTGTTGACACGTTGCTCCAAAAATGATCCAACCGCCACATCATTAGCGTCACACATGATCTCAAAAGGTAAGCTTTAATCCGGTGCGGTGATAATAGGAGTAGTAGTCAACTTGAACTTGAGCAATTCAAACTCTTTCAGTCAATCTTCGCTGAAATGGAACTTTGCATCCTTCTCCAAATGTTTACACAAAAGGTGTAACTCTTTGGAAAAGTCCTTGATGAATCGGCGATAGAACCTCGCATGACCCAAGAAGCTCTTCACTCCCTTCACGGATGTAGTGGAGGGAGTTTGGAGATCATCTCAATTTTGTCCTAGTCGACCTCTATACCATGCTTTAAAATTTTGTGGCCGAAAACAATGCCTTCCTCGACCATGAAGTGACATTTATCCCAATTCAACACCAAATTTGTCTCCTCACATCTAGCCAAGACCCTATCCAAATTGTTGAAGAAATCATCAAAATAATTCCCAGCCACGGAGAAATCATCCATGAAGACCTCAGGAATATCCTTCACCATGTCGGTGAAAATAGCCATCATACACCATTGAAAAGTCACTGGTGCATTACACAAACCAAATGGCATCCATGAGAATGTGAAAGTACCATAGGGACAAGTGAAGTGGTCATCTCTTGGTCCTCAGGAGCGAAGAGAATTTGATTGTATTTGGAGTATCCATCAAGGAAGCAATAAAAAAGCACATCTGGCCAACCTATCAAGCATTTGATCAAGAAATGGAGGCGGGAAATGATCTTTCCGAGTGACTTTGTTAAGCTTCATATAGTCCATGAACACTCTCCACCCAATGACAGTTCTTGTGGGGATCAATTCATTCTTACCATTTGTTATCACAATCATGCCCCCTTACTTTGGGATGCATTGTACCAGAGAGGTCCACGAGCTATCATAAATGGGGTAAAAAACTCCGGCATCGAACCACTTGATTATCCCCTTCTTGAGCACCTCTTGCGTTGCTTCATTTAGCCTCCTTTGATGTTCAGTGGAGGGTTTGACACCCTCTTCCAAAATAATCTTGTGCATGCAAAAGGCATGGCTTATGCCCCGTATATCCGCCAATGTCCATCCGATTACTCTTTTCCTCCTTTGTAGCACCTCCAATGTAGACTCTACCTGCATGTTAGTCAAACAAGAAGAAAGAATAACCGATAAAAGATAAGAAGGGCCAAGGAATTCATATCTGATATGTGGAGGCAATGGCTTTAACTCCAAAGTGGGAGGCTCCTCTATGAGGGCTTTCTTGGATGAGTCTTCCAATTTTCAAGAAATAAGAATAGCTTGCGAGGTTCATAAGTGTATGACCCCATCCCTTGCAATGCATTCACACACTCCACATAGCCTTCTTTCTCCACATCATCGTCAAGGTTGAGCAAAATGGCTTCCAAATTATCCTCAATATTCATTGTGGAACTAGCATTATCAATAATCACATCTGTGACCAAATCCACGAATGAACAAATTTCATTACTATTCGGTTGCCTCACAGATTTGCAGACATGGAAGACCACATTTTCGTCACCACTTGGAAAGTGAGCTCACTAGCTTCCACATCAATAAGATATTTACCCATAGCAAGGAAAGGTCTACCCAAAATAATAGGCACCTCATAGTCCACTTTACAATCAAGAATCACAAATTCCGCTGGGAGAATGAACTTGTCAACACGAACCAACACATCATCAATAATACCCAAATGACTCTTCATTGTTTGATCCGCTATTTTTAACCTCATGGATGTGGGTCTTGGTTGCCTAATCCCTAAAGTTTTGAACACCGAGTAGGGCATCAAGTTGAATGTCGCCCCTAGATCACATAGAGCTTTGGTAAAATCAGTGCTCCCAATAGTACATGCGATTGTGAAAGCACCCAGATCTTCCAATTTTAGAGCCATTGAGTGCACAATAGCACTCACTTGATGTTTCATCTTGATAGTCTTACAACTTATTGATCTTTTCTTTGTCACCAAATCCTTCATGAACTTTGTGTATCCCGACATTTGTTCCAATGCCTCAACCAATGGCACATTAATAGACAAACTCTTCATCATATCAATAAACGTTTTGGATTGGTTCTACCTATATTTCTTTGCAAGACTTTGAGGGTATGGAGGAGGAGGCCTTGGCATTGGTGCCTTAGCCTTTCGCACTACCGGTTCCGGCATGTCAATCACGTGATCCTTAGATGGTTTAACTTCTTCTTGCGTCTCCTACATATTTTCATCAATATCAATTCTCACTTCTTCATTAGCTTGAACCAAATTGCTTGGAATTTCATCTTCTTGAACCACAACATCATCATCCACAATTCTTATTTGATTTGAGGTGGTTGCATATCCACCTTTTCCACTTCTTGTAGTCATGGTCATAGCATGTCCCGTATTATTCCCACCCTTTGTGTTCACCACCGTATAACTTGGTAGTGCTTCCTTAGGACGAGTGTCTAAAGCTTGCGAGATTTGGCCTAATTGAACTTCCAAGTCAGCATTCTTCTCCATTATCCGTTAAAACATATTATCAGTTCTACCCATCTCATTGTTATAAGAGCTAGGACCTTCAGAAGGATGGGGAGGTGTATTGCTCGATTGTTGAAACATCGAGGGCCTTTGAAAATTCGACCCACAGTTGTTGTTGTTGTTCCACCCTCCTTGGTTGTTTCCTCCCCAATTGCTTTGATTGTTTCCACCCCAATTACCTTGAACATTGCCTCCCCAATTGCCTCTTTTACCTTGACTATTCCAATTGCCTTGATTATTGTTATCACCACTCCAATTGCCTTGTGGCCTTGATTGTTCCAATTTCCTTGATTTCCTTGTGACCGCCATTGTTGTTGATTTTGCCCTTGAGCATTGTTTCTTTGGCCATTATAGTTGTTGACATATTGCACTTCTCCTTCTCACTCATTGAACGAATCACCTTGGTCATAGACACTATCATCTTGCATGAATTGTTCCAGATAGCTTTGCTTTTGTTGACCTTTTAGCCATCTCTTGTTCATCATAATATTCATACCTTTTAGCGTATTCACTTGTTTCGTCCCTTGAACTTGTTGAAGCTGAGCTTTGTCCAATTGATTCATTGTGGTTGTCAACTCGGTAATAGCTTGCCCATGCTCATGTAGTTCCTTGTGTAGGTGAATAACATTTGGGTCACCTTGAGGGACATTGGCTCTACTTTTTCATGCCGATGAGGTATCTGCCATATCATCCATAATTTCACAAGCTTCGGTATAAGGCGTGTTCATGAAGTTCCCACCAGTGAGTTGATTTATGTCATGACCCAAACCGATAGGCCGCGAGAGGGTGCCTGAGTCCTACCTGTCAAACACCCTTAAGCATGCGTCTAAGATATGAACCTGAATAACATTTACTGAATTACGAAAATAACACACATGAAAGAAACCTGCCATCAAGGCATATATATGTATACATGCAGGATACAGTGGGCGAGCCGGCAAGGCTACTATAGACAACTATACATCCAAAACTGAAAGCCGACAAGGCCACAGACAACCAACTAGACATAATGTCCACAAACGTCTAACAAAAATATAACTGTACAAAGATGGGGCTGAGCCACGTCATACTCATATACATATATATATACACAAACATATTGTACTAAAATCAAAAACAGCTCTGGATCAAATAGAGCACGCCAACTCTCGCTGATCAGAGATCCTAAGAAGAGGGATCGTCAGCTTGCCTACCTGCACCTACGGGCATGAAACACAAGCCCCGTGAAATAGGGTGTTAGTACAAAAAATATACTGTGTATGTAAGGCATGAAAATTAGTGCGTACAAGATATAGATGAAACATGGAATACAAAAACACATATTTTAAATCTGAATAACTTTATAAATTCAGAAACGTTTATAATGTCATGCACGTGCATATAAATGTCGTGCCATGCATAAGTATGGGTGTACATAATATCATCAAGCCACTGAGGGAATCCCTCATATCGTCTCGGCCACTGTGGGAAACATCATCAATATATACCAGCTGATCAGGTGGTGGTGCGTATAAAACGATGTAACCTTTTCTCATATCCCATATACATATATTTACATATGTACGCATATATAACGCTATCTTGTCATGGGTCAATGCTTCAACAGAATTTTGCTTCTGTTCTAACACTTTGTGAACCCAAAATGGATTCAATCTAAATGTTAAACTTTATTCCAACGTTGTTGAAGTTGCTTTCTATTTCTAGCTTTTGAAATGGAATTGAATAATAAAGACAGAAACGTTGAAGTTGCTTTCTGTTTCTAGCTTTTGAAATGGAATTGAATATTAAAGATAGAAATGTTGAAGTTGTTTTCTAAGACTTAATCTTTAAGTCATAACTTAAGTTATTGCTATATAGCCACCTAGCATTATGACTACTTAGTCATTTTTCTAAGTTTATGTCTCCTTTCCACATGTAGGGGGTTAATTAAATAATTATTTATTCACCTATTAGTTAACTCGGTAATATCCTGTTACCCGGTAATTAATCAATTACCTACATAATTTAAAAATTATCACAAATTGCTTAAAATTCTATTTATTTTTAAAATACTTTATATATTATACTATTGTGGTCGTATGGTACCTTGCATGGTACTAGTTCATAATTATCGAGTATTATCGCTCGACCCATACTTTTCCAAATTGGCCACTTTCAACGAAACTCGTTTTCTTTTATCCGTGTACCCTTTTATCCTTCATAACACTTATTTATTGCTTGTTATAAATAGCGTAAATACGTTAACGTCAAGATTATCTCATCCCCGATTATACGTCGGTTAACTGAAAACGAAATTCTAGCGTACGAAAACACGAGATACAATAATTTACCTCACATTGATTTGTTGTATTGATCCGCTTGTAGAAGGTTTGTTGGATCATGGCCTTGGTCATATAATTATCCGGGCACTCTTTAATCATGGTATGATATCTTTGCCAAATCTCGTGCAATGGCTCATTGGGTTCTTGCTTGAACGCAAGAATCTCATCCCGAAGTGTAGCCATATATCCCGGAGAGAAGAGGTTGGCAATGAATTTTTTTGCCAACTCATCCCATGTATGGATGGAATGATATGGCAAGCTCTCTAACCAGTCCAATGCCTTTCCCCATAGAGAAAAGGGAAATAGCCCCAACTGCAGCGTGTCCTTGGAAACATTGGTTTGCTTGCTCCCTTAACAAGTATCAAAGAACCCTTTGAGATGCTTGTAAGCATTTTGACTCAGAGCCCTAGTGAAGAATCCACGTTCCTCAAGTACTGTAAGCATCATATTGGTGCTTTGGAAGTTGCCCGCCCTAATGGGGGTTGGAATATAGCACTTGCATAACCCTCATTCGACAACACTCAATGCGTTGTCGCTCTTGGTGGAGGTGGGGGAGGGATGGGAACATTATCATGAGGTGGTCGGCCTCGCCTATTTGCTTGAAGTTCGGGAAGAACCTCATCTCCTTGATCATCATCCACTTCCTCCCCCAATGGCACATTCCCGATGGGCTCGTCATTGAGAGCCATTCTTGTACCTATAATCAATTCAAAAACAAATTTAGTGACTCGAAAGGAAAAGAAAACAAATCACACAAAAACCTAGATATATAGCTAAATCCCTTTAACTATCCAGCAATGATGCCAAAAATTGATGTCGCCCAAGCTCACACCACAAATATAAGTTGTGAGGCGATCGAAGTAATAATAAAAATCCAATGCAAGTCAGGGTCGAACCCATAAGGAGTTTGGTTTTGGATTAGGTATACACCTAGTGTGACTGTATGATGCGCCCCAAATCAGACTTCCACATTTTCAATTGTTGTTTCTACTTATACTTTTAAGCTATTGATTGTAATTGTAGAGCTAAGACACAATATTTTTGATTTTGGTTGTTTTTCAAGTTATGAAAGATCTAGGGTTTTGACTTCTGCCTAGTTGGTTACCTAACGGATTTAGAGCTTTAGGGCATGTTTGGTTGATCGGAATACAATATAGCAATCACACTCAATTACTCACACTATACCTCTCGGTAATTTGAGTGATTTTACCCCATTTGTCTTTCTCAAGTCCAAACGAGTATTTCACAATGCAAGTGATAAATGATCTAGTAGGGTCTTACTATATCTAGGTTTGACCCTTTAAGTGGGGCTAACAATTTCTTTAGTTCACCCCAATTCCTAGTTATCCAAGTTTTCCTAGACTTAGTCTCTCTTTCTCAAGTAAAGACTAAGTCAAATAGGCATGAATCAATGTTTGCAACCATTTATTCTCAAATTCAAGCAAGAACTAGGCTAAATATCATAAACTCAATCATAAATAATCCCTAAATCAATTACCCATTAATCACCCATACTAGAGGTGTGTCACAACCTTAGCTAAGGGTCTAGCTACTCATGGAAAATGAAGAAATTAAAGAAAAAACTAAGATAGAACTCATAATAGATGATTAAGGGAAGAAAATCGAATGTTTAAAAGCTAATGTAGTACAATGTTACCCAATACAGTTAATAAAAATGTCTAAGGTGCTCCCAACTTACAAAACTTGACCTGAAAATGACAAAAAGTTCTATTTATACTAAGTTGAAAATATCTTATAAAATTGTCCGGGCGGAGGTTGTAAGGCTCCACAATTCTGTGTTCGGTGCGCGTGTTGAGATTGACTGGATTATTGGGCTTTCTAGGGTCGCATAAAAATTGAATACGACCGCACTTCATTTAATTGTGTGGACCGCACATTTCTATGTCCGGCCGCACACTTGAACTTGGGCTGGAGTAGGCCTTCATTATGCGGACTGCACATTTATGAGTGCGGCTTCATTTCTTCAATCTTCCAAAAACTTGGCGCTTTGATTCTCCTCTTCTGCGGACCGCACAATTATGAGTGCGGCCGCACTTGGCATCCCGCGGCCGCACAATAATAGTGCAGTATGTACATCTTCAATCTCCCAATATGCAAGTTATCTATAGCTTGTTTTCGGCAGCTGGAAATAAATGTATAGTCCGCAATTTGTGAGGAAATTCCATCAGTGCTCCTACAGAGTGTTTGTGGTCCGCACTGTGGCCCTTTTGGCCTTATTTTGGTCCTTGTCCAATTTCTGATCCTTTTTGAGTTGATTTTCACTTCTTTGGCTTGTTTTCTAATAGTCCGACAAGAAAGCACATTTCATTAGTTTTCGGGAATATCTTTAAGCGATTTTGAGCTAAAATGCAAGTAAAAGAGAGCAAATAAGTCAAAGTCCCAACTTATCACCCAACATTCTTCAATCCAAGTGGCATCATTTTGTAACAGTATATCCCTCATGGTTTGATAAAGGCTGTATTTTTGGCATCCTACTCATCCATCCAAATTTTATGGTATCCTGCGAAGCAATCCACAAAGGATTGGAGTCCATGCTTGGCGCAGTTGTTGATCAGTATGTCTATGTTGGGAAATGGGAAATCATCCTTACGAGTTGCGTTGTTCAGATCTCGATTGTCAACACACACTCTGACTTTCCTATCCTTCTTTGGAACCGACAAAATGTTAGCTAACTAGGTCGGGTACTCGATCACTCGAAGGACCGTGGCCATGATTTATTTGGTAACCTCCTCTTTTATCTTCAGACTCATATCTGGCTTGAATTTTCTGAGCTTCTGCTTTACCGACGGACACATGGGGTTGGTAGGTAGCTTGTGAGCAACTATGGATGTGCTTAACCGAGTCATGTCATCGTAGTACCATGCGAAAATATCCTCATATTCCTTTAGAAACGTGATGTATTCTTCCTTATCCGACAGTGATAGATCAATGTTTATGTAAGTTTGTTTGACTGTTTCAGAATCTCCTAAGTTAGTTGCCTCAGTTTCCTCTAAGTTGGACTTTGGTTTTGTTCTCAAAATTCTCTACTTCTTTGACAATTTCCTCAGGTATTATGTCATCCTCCAAATCTTCTAAATCACTTTCCTGATGTTGCATTGTCTCATTACATGTCACAGTCATAGGTTCATCGAGATATATAATAACTACGCTAAAAGGATGTAGAAAGATAATAATAAATACGAAAAGCAATAAATGCATTATTAAATCTTAAAATTATCGACAAGTACGACTCGATGCCTCGAGTAATTATTTCAAAACAAAACACTAAAATGTTTTAAATGCTCAAAAACAATTTAAAAATAAGTCATGATCATTCTTCTTGGCTACCCTGGTACTCGGCGAGCCCAAGACGGTGCAGTGGTCCAGTTCTTGAGAACATCTCCTTCTCCCACTATTGAATAGTAAGGTCTTCCTCCTCCTCCTCCTTCCTCTAATATTTCATTGAGGTCCATGTCTTCCTATTTCAAAAACAGCTTCCTCATAGCGGCCAAAATATCGTCTTCCTCAGAACCAAAATCATGTATGCCTGGCTGAATGTTTCGTGCAACAGTGGTATGGGTTGTTCCAGCGGATAGTAATCGATGCGCCATAGCGGTGTCCAATCTTGGTATTCTTGCATAGTGTATTCATATCCAAGTCTAAAGTTCGTTCCATGATACTACGGTTGTATGGATTCTGTGATCCCCTGAAGCTTTCGTCCAAGACCCTTGCCTAGTTCATATCCCAACCACATAAATATGCTTTCTCTCTTATTGTTCCACTACTGATCTTTCTCAACTGCGTCTCGCTCAATGATGTGGTATGTTTCTCATCCCAATTTCCTCCCTTTTTCGATGACTGGCACAGTCTGGTTGGTGTAAATAGGGTTGCTTCTATCTCCATGAATGATCACCTTCTGATGATTCTACACGAACTTCACAACCTGGTACAGTGTAACACTCCGTAAATTTGGATTGATTGTGGATGCTTTAAATGCGTATTAATGTGATATTTTAGACATGTGAAGTCCAATCGGGATGAGTATGGGTGGAAATAATTATTTTAGAATCAAGACCGAGAGTGATGTGCTTAAAATTTGATATAATCGACTAAGTTTATGGGAGGTACATTTTATAGTCAGACAGTGCAAGGCCATTAAAACTAATGGCCATAGACAGTGCACAACACTGTCCAGGGAATTAACATCAGTGCCCATGACATTGCAAGGCACTTTAACATCAGCACTCCTGACAGTGCAAGCCACTATAACCTCAGTGCCCCAGATAGTGCAAGGCAGTGTAACTTCAATGCCATAGACAGTGCAAGGCACTGTAGTTTTGGCGCCTTGCACAGTTATTTTGGCACCTATGATGGTGCCTCGCGCCGACGTTATTTATCCAAGCTATATTTATTTCCATCCTCTATTTTGGGACGTTTTCAGTTATTTAAAAGCCCTGCCTCGTCCCCCCACACCCCAAACAGGAAAACCTACTCTAGAAAGGGGAGCTCTCAAGAACCCAACTTCCTCAAAGACCCTCCATCATCCAAGGTAAGTTCTAATGATAATTCTAAGTTAATTTCAATTCTCAAACACCTTATTAACATGGGTAAACCCTTTCAACCATTAGATATTCGTCGAGACACCATTGTTGAGAAAGGAAACCATAGAACTCGAATTCAAGAGGAGCGAACTTAGAAAAGGTAATGCTTTTACTCCCTAATCATTGTAACTATAAATTGATGAGTTTTTGGTTGGGTACAAAATGGGTTTGATAAATAGAACCACAAGAACTATGCTAGGGTTTTAGATTGTTGACTTATGATTGTCGTAAATATTTGGGTGATGAGAAATGGTGGTAGTTACATCTATTTTGGATTGTAGAATCACTAAAAGTAGTAGAATGAGAACTAAGTGAAGAAGAGAACAATTACTATGGACTATAAGGCTTTACGACCATAAGGCATTTGATAAAGTGCGTAAGTGACTAAATCATGAGCATTAATGCTAATAATGGTTCGTCTTGATATATATTGGCATAGATTATCATTGAAAAAAGGAGAGGAAACATTGTGATACGCTTAAAAGGACAAACTTAAGGTATATGAGGCTATATCTCTATATTTGGGAATGATAACAATTCTCCCTACGATACAATTCCTTTACAAAGTTACAAATTGCCTCAGAAATATAGTTAAGCATAGTTCCTTGAATAGTTGCGGAACTTCTATTCTCTAGCTTCATAACTTGTTCATGACTTTCATTCTGAATGTTCTGAGCTCAGTTCATATTCAATATAGACTTGGGTTTGATGTCCCTGAGTCTCAGTATAACTTACTCAGCATGTCGTAAACAATTAAAGTTTCAGTGTTCATAATCAATTCAAGAATACATGTTTCAGTCTAGTCCTGTTTAGTATTCTAGTATCATGTAACTCAGAATGATTCAATATTTCAGTATCATGTATTGCACTATGTGTCATGACCCAAACCTGGGGAGGCGTGGCTGGCACTCGGTGTCATACTGGCCCGAGTGAACCATTCTGTAACTCATTTATTTTCTTTATAACTATCATGGGCCAACATGGCCATAACTCATAATCTCCAACTTAAGTGGGAAAACACTGTATCCCAGAACCATTTTTCTTAAAACATGAATACATATGGGCCGTCAAGGCCTATGACATGCTGTACAAAATGAACCCTTATCTACAAAATGAACCCTTATCTACAAAGCTTCTAAGATTATTTGACATCAAATGGGACAAGGTACCAACCTACCGATAAGTCTGCAGAAACTCTGACACGATGACTCCTAGACTCGGCTGCACTCCAAATGAGATGAATTCTTACCAATCGTTCGTTGAATGCCAATCTTGTCTACTATGAGGGCTCGTCAAAC